>NC_088415.1:55595815-55690815 GCF_034236695.1 Oncorhynchus nerka
CATCATACATTAATTAAGATCATAAGTACTATACACACACACACACACACACACACACACACACACACACACACACACACACACACACACACACACACACACACACACACACACACACACACACACACACACACACACACACACACACACAAACTAATGCATTCTCATTCCTATTCCTCCAGTATTGATCATGATGGCGCCGGAGGGGATGGCTGCCGTCTTATCGGCTCTTAATCTTATCGGCTCTTTACCAACCACACTATTTATTTGTTTTTTTCGCGTTGTTCATAACTTGTTTTGTACATAATGTTGCTGCTTCCGTCTAATATGACCGAAAAGGGCTGCTGGATATCAGAACTGCGATTACTCACCTCAGATTAGACAAAGAGTTTTTTTTCAATGAGTCAGAAGGGAGGGATATACTACAGACACCCGACCAGGCCCTCATCCCAGTCATTCACTGGAGAAGGAAACTGAGATTTTGCGGAAAAAGATCAGGGTGCCTTGTGAGGATCAGGCGACGAGTGGCTAATCTGCCTTTGCCTTCCGTCCAGCTAGCTAACGTTCAATCGCTGGAAAAGAAATGGGATGAACTGAAAGCACGTATATCCTACCAACAGAATATTAAAAACTGTAATATCTTATGTTTCACTGAGTCGTGGCTGAACGACGACATTAAGAACATTCAGCTGGCATGTTATACACTCTATAGGCAAGACAGAACAGCAGCCTCTGCTAAGACATGGGGCGGGGGCATAAGCATATATATAAACAGCAGCTGGTGCACGATATTTACGGAAGTCTCAAGGTTTTGTTCGCCTGAGGTATATAGACCACACTATCTACCTAGAGAGTTTTCATCTCTATTTTTTGTAGCTGT
This sequence comes from Oncorhynchus nerka, assembly GCF_034236695.1. Taxonomy (NCBI): domain Eukaryota; kingdom Metazoa; phylum Chordata; class Actinopteri; order Salmoniformes; family Salmonidae; genus Oncorhynchus; species Oncorhynchus nerka. The sequence continues at coordinate 55,596,696 of NC_088415.1, forward strand.
CTACATACCACCACAGACTGAGGCTGGCACTAAAACCACACTCAATGAGATGCATACCGCCATAAGCAAACAGGAAAACGCTCATCCAGAGGCGGCGCTCCTAGTGGCCGGGGACATTAATGCAGGGAAACTTAAGTCAGTTTTACCTCATTTATATCAGCATGTTAAATGTGCAAGCAGAGGGGAAAAAATCTAGACCACCTCTACTCCACACCCAGAGACACGTACAAAGCTCTCCCTAGTCCTCCATTTGGCAAATCTGACCATAATTATATCCTCCTGATTCCTGCTTACAAGCAAAAATTCAAACAGGAAGCCCCAGTGACTCGGTCTATAAAGAAGAGGTCAAATGAAAAAGATGCTAAACTACAGGACTGTTTTGCTAGCACAGACTGGAATATATTGCAATGGCATTGAGGTGACACAACATTTAATTCTTTTTATTTGTACCTTTATTTAACTAGGCAAGCCAGTTAAGAACACATTCTTATTCACAATGACGGCCTAGGAACAGTGGGTTAACTGCCTTGTTCAGGGGCAGAACGACAGATTTGTACCTTTTCAGCTCAGGGATTCGATCTAGCAACCTTTCAGTTACTGGCCCAACGCTCTAACCACTAGGCTACCTGCTTTATCAATAAGTGCATCGAGGACGTCGTCCCAACAGTGACCGTACGTACATACCCCAGCCAGAAGCCACATACAGTACACTGACGATGTCCTAAAATCCCAAAGCATCCCTTCAACCTTTTTTATGTTGATCTAAAAGGTGAAACTGATCCTAGATCAGCACTCCTAATATGTGAGGCTTGGCCGATATGGGCCCAAGTCTTCCCTGCCCATGTAACCTTTTTTTTACATTGTGATCTAAAAGGTGAAACTGATCCTAGATCAGCACTCCTAATATGTGAGGCTTGGCCGTAAACTTTTTTTACATTGTGATCTAAAAGGCTAGATCAGCACTCCTGCTCTGAGATGTTTGACACATACTGAGCTTGTGTGTTTAGGTAAGGAATTTTACAATAAAGGGCTGGATCAATCCAACAGCATTAGGTGGCAAGAGACTTCAAAGAACTGGGTTATGCCATGCAGTGTTTGTTTGAGAGACAGTAATATACTGCTACACACACACACACACACACACACACACACACAGACATCCACATGCCCAAGCACACACATGCACATGCAAACAAACACAGTACAACTATTCTTCCCCTCTCTTCTTCTCCAACTATCCCTCGGAGGCTCCCGCCTTCTCTCCCTCTTTCTCTCCCTCTCACTCTAATTGACAGTTTTTTTACCATTTCATTTCATCTTCTTTTTTATACTCCGTTTATGTTTCCCCCTTCTTCACTAATTCCCCTGTCTCTTTTTCCTCAACCTCTCTCTCAGATGTTTTCCATCAGGATTTATTCACCTCTTCTCTGCCACATGAACTGCTTCTGAAGAGTGGTGAACACTCCCTTAACTTCCTCCCCCCTCCCACCATCCTCCGTAAAGCACACTGCACATGTCCACTAGCGTTAGCATCACTGAATGAGCAAGGTGTGTGTGAAACAGGGGGGGAACTGTGTGTGAGATCATTATCCACATCCTCTACATTTTGGTTGAATTGACAACTAGATAAAGTAGCAGCACTTACCATGCAATAGTAATAGTTGTGAGCCATTGGCATCCTATTCCCAAATGGCACCCTATTCCCCATAGCACACTACTTTTGTAGTGGGCCCTGTTTAAAAGTAGTGCACTATAAACAAATGACAGATATTTGATTTGATAGGAAATAGTGTGCCATTTGGGGTTCATCCATTATCAAAATAACAACGTCGTTTAGTGATGGTCATTTGATTAACACTATAAGGGGTTTAGGCTCAGTAGAGGTTGTAGTAAAGAAAGTGCAGTGTCTGTGTATCTTCATCTCAAATATTCACAAATATTGCTGCTGTGAAGGCACACTGTGGTATTTAACCCATAGATATGGGAGTTCATCAAAATTGGGTTTGTTTTCAAATTCTCTGTGGATCTGTGTAATCTGAGGGAAATATGTGTCTCTAATATGGTCATACATTTGGCAGAAGGTTAGGAAGTGCAGCTCAGTTTCCACCTCATTTTATGGGCAGTGTGCACATAGCCTGTGTTCTCTTGAGAGCCAGGTCTGCCTACGGCGGCCTTTCTCAATAGCAAGGCTATGCTCACTGAGTCTGTACATAGTCAAAGCTTTCCATAAGGTATTCTACCACTGTGGACTCTCTGTTTAGGGCCAAAGAGCTTTTTTTTTTTAAATTCTACATGCATACTCTCAATTTTGGTGTTTGTCCCATTTTGTAAATTCTTAGTTGGTGAGTGGAACCCAGACCTCACAACCATAAAGGGCAATGGGCTCTATAACTGAAGCACCAGATCATCAGCAAATGAAGTAGACATTTGATTTCAGATTGTACTGTAGTAGGGTGAGGCCGGGTGCTGCAGACTATTCTAGTGCCCTCGCCAATTCGTCGATAAACAGTACCAGTCAACAGTTTGGACACACCTACTAATTTAAGGGTTTTTCTTTATTTTTACTATTTTCTGCATTGTAGAATAATAGTGAAGACATCAAAACTATGAAATAACACATACGGAGTCATGTAATAACCAAAAAAAAGTGTTAAACAAATCTAAATATATTTTGAAGAATCTCTAATCTCAAATATAATTTTGATTTGTTTAACACTTTTTTGGTTACTACTGTACATGATTCCATATTTGTTATTTCATAGTTTTGATGTCTTCACTATTATTCAACAATGTAAAAATATATATATATATATAAAGAAAAAGCCTGGAATGAGTAGGTGTGTCCAAACTTTTGAATGGTACTGCATATATTGAATAGGGTGGGGCTGAAGCTGCATCCCTGTCTCACCCTACGGCCCTATGGAAAGAAATGTGTGTGTTTTTTGCCAATTGTAAACGCACACTTGTTGTTTGTGTACATGGATTATATTTTGTCGTATGTTCTCTCGCTCTTTCTCTCTCAGTCTGGCCATTTCCCTCCCTCAGTCTCCATCTCAGTCAGTCAGTCTTGTTGTCTATTGATGATACTGACTCAGATCTGTCTCCTTCATTTAGCATTAGATGACTGAGCAGCAGAGCATGTTCCCCCACTCCTCCTCAATGTCCCTCTCTTTCCCATATCCTCTCTTCCTCCGTGGGGAAATGTAAGTGGGACAGAGGAGAGAAACAAACACATCAAATTTCAGTCTAGGCTTTTCACTCTTCTTTCCCCTAGTGACTCAACTCCCCTCGATGGATGCTGGCTCTCACTCCTGTACCCATCCTCCTCCTCCTCCCCCTATCCCTGCACCCCATCTCAATTCGATTCAATTTCAATTCAATTTAAGGGCTATATTGGCATTACAAACATACAACTGTATGAAGTCGGAAGTTTACATACACCTTAGCCAAGTACATTTAAACTAACATTTTCACAATTCCTGACATTTAATCCAAGTAACAATTCCCTGCCTTAGGTCAGTTAGGATCACCACTTTATTGTAAGAATGTGAAATGTCAGAATAATAGTAGAGAGAATGATTTATCTCAACTGTTATTTCTTTCATCACATTCCCAGTGGGTCAGAAGTTTACAAACACTCAATTAGTATTTGGTAGCATTGCCTTTAAATTGTTCAACTTGGGTCAAACGTTTCAGGTAGCTTCCCACAATAAGTTGGGTGAATTTTGGCCCATTCCTCCTGACAGAGCTGGTGTAACTGAGTCAGGTTTGTGGGCCTCCTTGATCGCACACGCTTTTTCAGTTCTGCCCACACATTTTCTATAGGATGGAGGTCAGGGCTTTGTGATGGCCACTCCAGTACATTGACTTTGTTGTCCTTTAGCCATTTTGCCACAACTTTGGAAGTATGCTTGGGGTCATTGTTCATTTGGAAAACCCATTTGCGACCAAGCTTTAACTTGGAAGTTGCTTCAATATATCCACATAATTTTCCTACCTCATGATGCCATCTATTTTGTGAAGTGCACCAGTCCCTCCTGCAGCAAAGCACCCCCACAACATGATATTGCCACCCCGTGCTTCACAGTTGGGATGGTGTTCTTTGGCTAGCAAGCCTCCCCCTTATTCCTCCAAACATAACAATGGTCATTATGGCCAAACAGTTCTATTTTTGTTTCATCAGAACAGAGGAAATTTCTCCAAAAAGTACGATCTTTGTCCCCATGTGCAATTGCAAACCGTAGTCTGGCTTTTTTATTGCGGTTTTGGGGCAGTGGCTTTTTCTTTGTTGAGCGGCCTTTCAGGTTATGTCGATATAGGACTCGTTTTGGGGTGGCAGGTAACCTAGTGGTTAGAGCGTTGGACTAGTAACCGCAAGTTTGCAAGATCAAATCCCCGAGCTGACAAGGTAAAAATATGTTGTTCTGCCCCTGAACAAGGCAGTTAACCCACTGTTCCTAGGCCTTCATTGAAAATAAGAATTGGTTCTAAACCGACTTGCCTAGGTAAATAAAATTTAAAAAACATAAATAAAATAGGACTCATTTGACTGTGGATATAGACACTTTTGTGCCTGTTTCCTCCAGCATCTTCACAAGGTCCTTTGCTGTTATTCTGGGATTTATTTGCACTTTTCACACCAATGTACGAACGTGTCTCCTTCCTGAGCGGTATGACGGCTGCTTGGTGTCATGGTGTTTACACTTTTACACTTTTTTTACATTAGCCTATAAGAAGCTTCTAAAGCCATGACATCATTTTTTGAATTTTCCAAGCTGTTTAAAGGCACAGTCAACTCAGTGTATGTAAACTTCTGACCCCATGTAATTGTGATACAGTAAATTATAAGTGAAATAATCTGTCTGTAAACAATTGTTGGAAAAATTACTTGTGTCATGCACAAAGTAGATGTCCTAACTGACTTGGTAAAACTATAGTTTGTTAATAAAGACTTTGTGGAGTGGTTAAAAAATGAGTTGGTTTAAAAAAACATGTTTCTTTAATTTGACCCCTTTTTCTCCCCAATTTCATGGTATCCAATTGTTTAGTAGCTAATATCTTGTCTCGTCGCTACAACACCCGTACGGGCTCAGGAGAGACGAAGGTTGAGAGTCATGCGTCCTCCGATGCACAACCCAACCAAGCCGCACTGCTTCTTAACACAGCGCCATCCAACCCAGAAGCCAGCCTCACCAATGTGTCGGAGGAAACACCGTGAACCTGGCAACCTTGGTTAGCACGCACTGCGCCCGGCCCGGCCTGCCACAGGAGTCGCTGGTGCGCGATGAGACAAGGATTTCCCTATCGGCCAAACCCTCCCTAACCCGGACGCTAGGCCAATTGTGCATCGCCCCACGGACCTCCCGGTCGCAGCCGGTTACGACAGAGCCTGGGCGCGAACCCAGAGTCTCTGGTGGCACAGCCCTTAACCACTGCGCCACCCGGGAGGCCCGAAAAATGAATTTTGATGACTCCAACCTAAGTGTATGTAAACTTCCGACTTCCAACTGCATGTTTACATTGCAAAAGCAAGTGAAATAGATCATTTAAAAAAGTGAAATAAACAATACAAATTAACCGTAAGCATTACACTCACAGAAGTTCCAAAATAATAAATGATGTCCACATACAGTGTTGTAACGATGTGCAAATAGTTCAAGTACAAAAGGGAAAATAAACATAAATATGGGTTGTATTTACAACGGTGTTTGTTCTTCACTGGTTGCCCTTGTCTTGTAACAACAGGTCACAAATCTTGCTGCTGTGACGGCACACATTGGTATTTCACCCATAGATAAGGGAGTTCATCAAAATTGGACTTGTTTTCGAATTCTTTGTGGATCTGTTTCTCTAAATATGTGTCTCTACTATGGTCATACATTTGGCAGGAGGTTAGGAAGTGCAGCTCTGTTTCCACCTCATTTTGTGAAAAGGTATTCTGCTAATGTGTACTCTCTGTTTAGAGACAAATAGCATACTAGTTTGCTCTGTTTCTTTGTTAATTCTTTACAATGTGTCAAGTCATTACCTTTTTGTTTTCTCATGATTTGATTGGGTCTAATTGTGTTACTGTCCTGGAGGGGTGGGGAGGGTGTGTTTGTGTTTGTGTTTGTGAACAGAGCCCCAGGATCAGCTCTTAGGGGACTCTTCTCCAGGTCCATCTCTCTGTAGGTGATGGCTTTGTTATGGAAGGTTTGGGAATCGCTTCCTTTTAGGTGGTTGTAGAATTAAACGTCTCTAATTCTGCTCCGCATGCATTACTTGGTGTTTTACGTTGTACACTGAGGATATTTTTGCAGATTTCTCAATTTGGTGTTTGTCCCATTTTGTGAATTATTGGTTGGTGAGCGGAGCCCAGACCTCACAACCATAAAGGGCAATGGATTCTTTAACAGGTGTGCCTTGTTAAAAGTTAATTTATGGAATTTCTTTCCTTCTTAATGTGTTTGAGCCAATCAGTTGTGTTGTGACAAGGTAGGGGTGATATAGAGAAGATAGCCCTATTTGGTAAAAGACCATGTCCATATTATGGCAAGAACAGCTCAAATAAGCAAAGAGAAACAACAATCTATCATTACTTTAAGACATGAATGTCAATCAATCCAGAAAATGTAAAGAACTTTGAAAGTTTCTTCAAGTGCAGTTGCAAAAACCATCAAGCGCTTTGATGATCCTGGCTCTCATGAGGACCGCACACAGAAAAGGAATACGCAGAGTTACCTCTGCTGCAGAGGATACGTACATTAGAGTTAACTGCACCTCAGATTGCATCCCAAATAAATGCTTCACAGAGTTCAAGTAAAAGACACATCTCAACATCAACTGTTTTTTCAAATTGAACCTTTAACTAGGCAAGTCAACTAAAAACAAACTCTTATTTTACAATGACGGCCTCCCAAAAGGCAAAAAGGCCTCCTGCGGGAACGGGGGCTGGGATATAAAATTTAATAAATAAAATAAAATATAGGACAAAACACACATCACGACAAGAGAGACAACACTACGTAAAGAGAGACCTAACATAGCAAGGCGGCAACGCAACATGACAACAACATGGTAGCAACACAACATGGCAGCATCACAACATGGTAGCAGCAAAAAATATGGTACAAACATTATTGGGCACAAACAACAGCACAAAAGGCAAGAAGGTAGAGACAACATTACATCACGCAAAGCAGCCACAACTGTCAGTAAGAGTGTACATGATTGAGTCTTTGAATGAAGAGATTGAGATAAAACTGTCCAGTTTGAGTGTTTGTTGCAGCTCGTTCAATCGCCAACTGCAGCGAACTGAAAAGATGAGCTTTGGGGATCTTTAACAGATTGTGACTGGCAGAACAGGTGTTGTATGTGGAAGATGAGGGCTGCAGTATATTTCTCAGATAGGGGGGAGTGAGGCCTAAGAGGGTTTTATAAATAAGCATCAACCTGTGGGTCTTGCGACGGGTATACAGTAATGACCAGTTTACAGAGGAGTATAGAGTGCAGTGATGTGTCCTATAAGGAGCATTGGTGGCAAATCTGATGGCCGAATGGTAAAGAACCTCTAGCCGCTCGAGAGCACTCTTACCTGCCGATCTATAAATTACGTCTCCGAAATCTAGCATGGGTACGACGGTCATCTGAATCAAGGTTAGTTTGGCAGCTGGGGTGAAAGAGGAGCGATTAGAAAGTTTGTTGGACACTAAGAAAAGCTTTGTTGTAGAGCATTTAACACAACATCCAGGGAGGGGCCAGCTGAGTATAAGACTGTATCATCTGCCTATAAATGGATGAGCTTTGTTGTTGTAAATTGAGAAGAGCGTGGGGCCTAGGATCAATTCTTGGGGTACTCCCTTGGTGACAGGCAGTGACTGAGACAGCAGATGTTCAGACTTTATACACTGTACTTAATGAGAGAGGTATTTAGCAAACCAGGCCAAAGACCGCTCAGAGACACCAATACTCCTTAGCTGGCCCACATGAATGGAATGGTCTACCATATAAAAAGCTTTGGCCAAGTCAATAAAAATAGCAACACAACATTGCTTAGAATCAAGGGCAATGGTGACATCATTGAGGACCTTTAAGGTTGCAGTGACACATCCATAACCTGAGCGGAAACCAGATTGCATACCAGAGAGAATACTATAGACATCAAGAAAGCCAGTCAGTTGATTATTGACAAGTTTTTTGATCACTTTTGATAAACACGGCAAAATAGAAATAGAAATCTCCACCTTTAAATATCGGACGAACCGTGGTTGCCTTCCAAGCAATGGGAACCTCCCCATAGAGGAGAGACAGGTTTGCCGATGATAGGGGAAGCAACCTTGAAGAAGAAAGGGTCTAAACCATCTGACCCAGATGTTTTTTTTGGGTCAAGATTAAGGAGCTCCTTTAGCACCTTGGACTCAGTAACCGCCTGCAGGTAGAAACTTTGTAGCGGGGCAGGGGGGAAAGAGGGAGGGGGAAAAGAGGGAAGAGCATCTGGGCTAGTCGCATTAGAAGGGGTGGGAGATGAGGAAATGTTGGATGGGCAAGGAGGCATGGCTGAGTCAAATAGGAATCCTGACTTAATGAAGTGGTGATTAAAGAGCTCAACCATGTGCTGCTTGTCAGTAACAACCACATCATCAAAATTAAGGGACATGGGTAGCTGTGAGGAGCAGGGTTTATTCTCCAGGTCTTTAAAACTTGTTAAGGACGTGGTACCGAAGTGGGGACCACAATCAGCAGAAATGCTCAAGAGCGCCACCATAGAGGTTGATAAACCTCAAACTTTCATTAAAATTGACATACAATATACTGAATTAAAGCTACACTCGTTGTGAATCTATCCACCAAGTCAGATTTGTAAAATGCTTTTCGGGGAAAGCATGAGAAGCTATTATCTGATACCATGCACCCTCAAAATACTGCACCGTCACCTAAAACGACAGATTTTGCGTTAGCCGTCGCAAACGAAAACGCTGAAATAAAATATAAAACATTCATTACCTTTGACGAGCTTCTTTCTTGGCACTCCTAGATGTCCCATAAACATCATTTAGGGTATTTTTTCGATTAAATCCGTCCATATATAGCCTAGATATCGAGCTAAGAATACGTTGCGAGTAAAGAAAAAAATTAGCATTTCATAACGTAACGTCATTTTTTAAAATTCAAAAAGTCGACGATAAACTTTCACAAAACACTTCGAAATACTTTTGTAATGCAACTTTAGGTATTAGTACACGTTAATAAGCGATAAAATTCCTCAGGAGGCGATGTGAAATGTTTAGCTTGTCCGTGGAGAAAAAGATGTCTTGAAATGGTCGAACCAAAATCTGGGCGGGGACAGTAGGAAAGGAGTTCCCTTGTTTCGGTTAGACCAAGAATCAATTGCGAAACAAATGGCGTGACTCTAGACAACCTGTGGAAGCTGTAGCCAATGAAAACTCGGCTCTATTTAATTCGGTTCGCTTTGAACAATTGCCTGTAGTTTCCATTTTCAGTGAACAGATTTTCATGCACTTTTCGATGAAACGCACGTTCTGTAAATGCCACAGGCGTGATTTAAACAGTTTTGGAAACGTCTGAGTGTTTTCTATCCACACATACTAATCATATGCATATACTATATTCCTGGCATGAATAGCAGGGCGCTGAAATGTTGCGCGATTTTTAACAAAAAGCTGCGAAAAGCTGCTTGAATTCTCAACTTCCATTAACTGTTTTCAAGAACTTCTTGGGGTTTGACCCACAGAGAGAGAACTGCTCCTTAAAGTAACTAACTTTGGCCTTCCGGATAGCCTGAGTGCACTTATTTCTCATGTGCCTTAATGAGAGCCAGTCAGCCTGACTGCGTGTGCAGTGCCTTTCGCGAAATGCAATTCTTGAGGTGGAGTAACTCTGCAAGATCACGGTCGAACCAGAGGCTGAAACCTGTTTAAATTCTCATTTTCTTTATGGGGGTGTGTTTGTTAACAATACCACTAAAAATATAAAAAAAGAAGTTCAAAGCGTCTTCAACAGAGGGGATCAAGCTGATTCTATACCATCTTACAGAGGCCAGTTCATGAAGGAAGGCTTGCTCATTAAAGTTGTTTAGCAAGCATCTATGACAATCAGGACAGGTCGTTTCACTGAGCAGCCATTACAAACATAGGCTGTAAAACAGTCATTACAGAACACACCAGACTGATACCTATCAGGATTATTTGTGAGGATAACATCGAGAAGAGTAGCCTTTTCTGGGTGTTTGGAGTCATACCTTGTGGGATTGGTAATAATTTGAGTAAGATTCAGAGGTGACTGCGTGAATCAGGCCTTCATGGTCGAAATGCTGCAAAGAAACCACTACTAAAGGACACCAATAAGAAGAAAAGACATGCTTGGGCCAAGAAACACAAGCAAAGGACATTAGACTGGTGGAAATCTGTCCTTTGGTCTGATGAGTCAAAATGTAAGATTTTTGGTTCCAACCGCTGTATCTTTGTGAGACACGGTGTGGGTGAATGGATGATCTCTACATGTGTGGTTCCCACCGCGAAGCATGGAGAAGGTGGTGTGACGGCGTGGTGGTGCTTTAATGGTGACACTGTCTGCTTAGTGGGACTGTCATTTGTTTTTCAACAGGACAATGACCCAAAACACACCTCCAGGCTGTGTAAGGGCTATTTGACCAAGAAGGAGAGTGATGGAGTACTGCATCAGATGACCTGGCCTCCACAATCACCCGACCTCAACACAATTGAGATGTTTTGGGATGTGTTTGACTGTAGAGTGAAGGAAAGCAGCCAACAAGTGCTCAGCATATGTGGGAACTCCTTCAAGACTGTTGTAAAAGCATTCTTCATGAAGCTGGTTGAGAGAATGCCAAGAGTGTGCAAGCTGTCATCAAGCCAAAGGGTGGCTCCTTTGAAGAATCTCAAATATAAAATATGTTCTGATTTGTTTAACACTTTTTTGGTTACTACGTGATTCCATATCTGTTATTTCATAGTTTTGATGTCTTCACTATTACAAAAAAATAAAGTTTAGTGTAGAAAGTCCCTTTCCCATCTAAACCACTGTGAAATGTATTTTCCATAACCAAAAACATTGCATTTTCAGCTGTTTGAAGCCGGTGTAAAAGATGCACAGTAAACCATTTAAAAAATAAACTTAAGAACGGGAAGTATAGAAATAGCACACATAGAACAAATCTACCACTTCATAGACTTACTTTCAATGAGAATGACATATCTATAACACACATTGTGAATATGTGATGTGAATTTGGTCGGGTTGTCAACAAAGTCACATATTGCAGCTTTAAGTGGTGCGTCATAAAAGGGAATTTGGTGGCATTTGGGACACAGATACTGTTTTTCCCATGTCCCGTGGGAGTTGTTGTCTTGTCAGCACCCTAGTCTGCATGCGGCTGAAGGTGCAGATGGTTTCTGATAGTCCTGTGACCGCAATCAGCTGTCCTCCTCCCTATACCACATCTGCAGTAAGAAACAGCATACTCTCTCCCTTTGTCCTGGAGCCAACTGGAGCTGCTGTACTCTGCACACACACAAACACACACACTCGCAAGCACGTGCACGCACGCAAGCACACTCACACACACACACTCTCTTACTTTCTTGCTGCCCCACGCTGGTTCCATATCTTGAGGTAAAATCCTTCTAAAAGAAATAGATCGTCAGAGGAGCTCCTCTGTAATTCCAGTGGGATTTAAAATATCTTTCATTCCTCTTTTTACCTCAGAGCAACTCTGGATTGAAGTACAACCAAATGATTTCCTCCTGAGGATTTTAGTGTAAACCCAAAATGGAAAAATGCATTAATTTACATTAATGCTCAATGCTCAATCAAGTCCTAGATTTCTTCGGAGGCAAAATGCATAATTGAAACATATTTTCTGTGTCATTGCTAATGTTGAGTGTCAGAGTATGGGAAATATAGAAAACAATATGTGTGTATATTTGTTTTTTCTTTCATTTTAATCCAAAAATGTTAACATACCAAATCTCAGTCATCTGTGAGAGAGAAGGAGAGAGACATGAGTCTCCCAGGAAGGGAGAACACCAAGATAAACACGCAGAGACCACGTTGGGAAGTGGAGTGGAGACAAGTGAACCCGTAAACCGTGATGTGTGAATGGATCAGGGACGAGGGGGGACAAAGAGAGAGGAGAGAGACAAGAGTATGGAAAATATAGAAAACCATATGTATGTATATTTGTTTATTCTTTCATTTTAATCCAATAATGTTAACATGCAAAACTCAGTCATCCTGAAGAGAGAGAGAGGGGACAGGGTAGAGAGAACAACAGGGAGAGAGAAAGAGAGAGAAAGAGTGAGAGAGAGACATGTTATAATGGAGATGGAACCACTGGTTGCCCTCTAGGTTACAGAGAGCTGGTAGTCCCATCCATCAAACTACCAGGTGTGAAACAGGGAAGAGACTCAGGGGGTATGTACATTTGGTATATAGCAGACCTAACCCACTATTAAATTAGTCAAAACAGGAACATTTTACATCTGGCTAGAAATTATTAAGGAAATGATCTCAACAGAGAAAAATGTCCTTGTGTGCTACCTATATAGAATCCCCATACTTTAACGATGACAACTTCCAGGCCCAGGGACATGAACTAGTCTGTGGAGAGCTAAATGCCAGAGCTGCACAAGAACCTGACACCCTCAGTACACAGGGGGACAAACACCTACCTGGAGGTGACAGCATTCCCTCCCTCATATGCCCCCCTAGACACAACTACGACAGCATAACCAACTAAATGGGTCACAACTCCTGCAGCTCTGTCGCACGCTGGGTATGTACATAGTCAATGATAGGCTTCGAGGGGACTCCTTTGGCAGGCACACCTATAGCTCATCTCTTGGCAGTAGTACTGTAGGATACTTCATCACTGACCTCAACCCAGAGTCTCTCAGAGCGTTCACAGTCAGTCCACTGACACCCCTATCAGATCACAGCAAAATACCACTCTGCTCGAACAGAGCTATGCTCAATCATGAGGCATCAAAGCCAAAGGAACTGAGTAATATCACAGAAATGCTGTAGATGGAAGGAAAATATTGTGGAAATATACCAAAAAACAATTAGGCTACAACAAATTCAGTCCCTTCTAGACAACTTCCTGGACAACATGTTTCACTGTAATAGTGAAGGTGTAAACTTGGCAGTAGAAAACCTAAATGGTGTATTTGAACTCTCAGCTTCTCAAATCAAAACATTTCAAGCAGACAACCGAAGAAAATGTACAAAAATGTCAAATGGTTTGATGAAGAATGCAAAAACCTAAGATTTTTTTTCAGAAACCTATCCAACCAAAAACATAGACTGTAACAGCATTCTTCCTCCTCTGAGGAGGAGGAGTAGCGAGAAGGATCGGAGGACCAATACGCAGCGTGGTAAGTGTCCATAACATTTATTTAAAGATATAAACTGAACACCATGAAACAATACAAAAGAATAAACGTGAACATGAACAAAACCGAAACAGAACCGTGTGGCAATAAACACTCACACGGAAACAAACACCAACAAACCAAAAGTGAAACCCAGGTTACCTAAGTATGATTCTCAATCAGAGACAACTAACGACACCTGCCTCTGATTGAGAACCATACTAGGCTGAACTCAAAACCCCAACATAGAAAAACACACATAGACTGCCCACCCCAACTCACGCCCTGACCATACTAAAAAAAATACAAAACAAAGGAAATAAAGGTCAGAACGTGACAGAGACCCAGAAAACCTGAGCCATCACTATGGTGAATCACTAAAACAATACAGAAATACAAAACGGAAAAAGAAGGAACAGCACATCAGACATCAGCTCAATGTAATTGAATAATCCATAGAATCAAACCACTTCTGGGAACATTGGAAAACTCTAAACAACAACACGAAGAGTTAACTGTCCAAAATAGAGATGTCTGGATAAACCACTTCTCCAATCTTGTTGGCTCTATAACACAGAACAAACAGCAAAAACATATACATGATCAAATACCAGTCTTAGAATCAACTGTTAAAGACTACCAGAACCCACTGGATTTTCAATTACATTGAATGAACTACAGGACAAAATACAAAACCTCCAACCCCAAAAGACCTGTGTGGTTGATGGTATCCTAAATTAAATAATAAAATATACAAAAATTCCAAGTGGCAATGCTTAAACTCTTTAACATCATCCTCAGCTCTTGCATCTTCCCCAATATTTGGAACCAAGGACTGATTACCCCAATCCACAAAAGTGGAGACCAATTTGACCCTAATGACTACCGGGGATATGCGTCAACGGCAACCTTGGGAAAATCATCTGCATTATTATTAACAGCAGACTCATACATTTCCTCAGCGAAAACAATGTACTGGGCAAATGTCAAATTGGCTTTCCACCGAATTACCTTATGACAGACCACGTATTCACCCTGCACACCCTAACTGACAAACAAACAAAACAAAGGCAAAGACTTCTCATGCGGTTTTGATTTCAAAAAAAGATTTAGACTCAATTTGGCATGAGGGTCTGCTTTACAAATTGAAGGAAAGCGGTGTTGGGGGAAAAACATATAACATTATGAACACAAACAACAAGTGTGCGGTTAAAATTGGCAAAAAAACACACAGATTTCTTTCCACAGGGCCAGGGGGTGAGACAGAGATGCAGCTTAAACCCCGCCCTCTTCAACATATATCAATGAATTGGTGAGGGTACCAGAACAGTCTGCAGCACCCGGCCTCACCCTACAACAATCTGAAGTCAAATGTCTTCTGTTTGCTGATGATCTAGGTGTTTCTGTCCCCAACCAAGGAGGGCCTTCAGCAGCACCTAGATCTTCTGCACAGATTCTGTCAGACCAGGGCCCTGACAGCATATCTCAGTAAGACAAAGATAATGGTGTTCCAAAAAAGGCCCAGTTGCCAGGACTACAAATACAAATTCAATCTAGACATTGTTGCCCTAGAGCAAACAAAAAACGATACCAACCTCGGCCTAAACATCAGCACCACAGGTAACTTCCACAAAGCTGTGAATGAGCTGAGAGACAAGGCAAGAAGGGCCTTCTATGCCATCAAAAGGAACATAACATTTGACATATCAATTAGGATCTGGCTAAAAATACTTGAATCAGTTCATTGAAATCCATTCCATGTCATGAAGCTGGTTGAGAGAATGCCAAGCATGTGCAAAGCTGTCATCAGGGCAAAGGATTGCTACTTTGAAGAATCTCAAATATAAAATACATTTTTATTTGTTTAACACTTTTTGGTTACTACATGACTCCATATGTGTTATTTCATAGTTCTGATGTCTTCACTATAATTCTACCATGTAGAAAATGGCAAAAAATAAAGAAAAACCCTGGATTGAGTAGGTGTGTCAACTTTTGACTGGTACTGTATACTTTCAAAAGTAGTGCACTATATAGGAAATAGGTTGCCATTTGGGACAAAGAATGGGCCCTGACGTCCTGGTCAAAAGTAGCGCACTATAACGGGAATAGGGTGCCATTTGGGATATTGGCCCTGGTGAAAAGTACTGCACTACATAGGGAATAGGGTGACATTTGGGGCACAGTGCTGGAGTAAGACATGTGTGGAGCAGCAGTAGAACCCTCAACAGACCTGTTTGTCCCCAACAGAAACATGTTACAGTGTTCAATCAAAACATCCAAAGCACAAACACACTCATGGAAATCAAACACACTGATATGAATCACAAACACTTTGCCCCGAACTTGAATAAGCATCCGACTTCAATCAGAAACACATTCAGAGAAGAAAAGACAGGTTTTCCCATTCGAATCCAAAGACATGGTGTAGCTGAAAAACCAACTACCTTCAAATCCACCGGGATCAATGATAAAGCTTGACTTCTTTTCTTAAGTTTAAAAAAAAAATCTGTACCTGAACAATAGTAACTTCTGACTCACTGAGAAAGAGTCTCAGCTTGCCACTCCTGTCTCCTTGGTTGCGTCTCAAATGGCACCCTATTCCTTATATAGTGCACTAGTTTTGACAAGGGCCTATAGGGTGCCATTTGAGACGTAGACAATGGGCGCGTTCCTCTGCCCAGAAGTTGATGACTCCTGCCAGCAATTACAATAGGTATCAGCTAACCACATCAAATCTGGTGCCCGACTGCACAGTCGATGGAGTGGCACGCAATCATTGGTTGATGCATGCAACGTCTGAGCACAGGGAACTAGTGGTGCACGGGTTGATTCATAACCTGCTGCCCCCACGGCGGGTATAGGGTCTTTAAATATTGTGTGTATGAAGGGCGGGTAGGTGGCGGGCGGGTTGAATATGTGAAAGAGATACCTTAAAAATCTATAAATGAAACATTCTTGTGCAATTTATATCTATAGGCTACATTGTTTTTCTTACATTATTTTAGGCTATCTGGCATTAGTGTGTAAGCCTCACCTTTACGGCCATACTGTCCACACGCCAAATAGCCTACACACCGATTGCCAAAATATTTTGGGAATGGGCAGAAAAAGTTCATGTCGATCCAAGGAGGCAAGAAGGACAATGTAGGAGTTTAATTCAATAAGAGAAAATCTGTGAAATGGAGAGTTGGAAATAAAGAGAAGGGAGGACAGGAAATGTTTGGTCATGTTTGGGAAAGACAGCAGTGCCGGCCAACTATGTTATGTATAATTATTGTGAAATGCTATACAAATTCGACAGTCACAAAATAGGACTTCAAATAGGCCTATGGCATGTCAAGGGAACTGTAGCTGTTCAGATGGGTGAAATGGAAACTGAAGCCTGGACATTGATTCATCCTTAATATTAACTCCTGCAGAATGAAGTATTTCTTGCAGTAAAATGATACACCAAATGTAGGCTACATTTTTCCTTTGCTTTCTCTCAGCATCTTGAGAGAATGTGAATGCACATTGAGCATCTCTACAGACGGCATCTATCTTTATTAGCATCATAAAAGCTAATAGTAGCCTATTTCAACCACATACAATATGCATCCAAGCAGAACATACATTTTTCACAGCCTTCTATTTCCTTACAACCGATCTAAATTATGTCATTTGGAAATTTAACATAGAAAATCTTTACTTGTTTTTTTTATAGCATTTTCTCACTGGTCCCTAAATGTCTTCCCTTTGCAAAATAAGCATTTTCTATATTAGCGGGTCAGGGTTAGGGTCAGGTGAGCCTCAGATTTTCACTTTATCCCATATAGCATTTTCTATATTAGCGGGTCAGGGTTAGGGTCAGGTGAGCCTCAGATTTTCACTTTATGCCATATAGCATTTTCTATATTAGCGGGTCAGGGTCAGGTGAGCCTCAGATTTTCACTTTATGCCATATAGCATTTTCTATATTAGCGGGTCAGGGTTAGGGTCAGGTGAGCCTCAGAGTTTCACTTTATCCCATATAGCATTTTCTATATTAGCGGGTCAGGGTTAGGGTCAGGTGAGCCTCAGATTTTCACTTTATGCCATATAGCATTTTCTATATTAGCGGGTCAGGGTTAGGGTCAGGTGAGCCTCAGATTTTCACTTTATGCCATATAGCATTTTCTATATTAGCGGGTCAGGGTTAGGGTCAGGTGAGCCTCAGATTTTCACTTTATGCCATATAGCATTTTCTATATTAGCGGGTCAGGGTCAGGTGAGCCTCAGATTTTCACTTTATGCCATATAGCATTTTCTATATTAGCGGGTCAGGGTCAGGTGAGCCTCAGATTTTCACTTTATGCCATATAGCATTTTCTATATTAGCGGGTCAGGCTCAGGTGAGCCTCAGAGTTTCACTTTATCCCATATAGCATTTTCTATATTAGCGGGTCAGGGTCAGGTGAGCCTCAGATTTTCACTTTATCCCATATAGCATTTTCTATATTAGCGGGTCAGGGTTAGGGTCAGGTGAGCCTCAGATTTTCACTTTATCCCATATAGTCGGGCAGATGTGGATGGGTTATTAGCATTTTCTATATTAGCGGGTTAGGTTCAGGTGCGGGTGAGCCTCAGATTTTCACTTTATCCCATATAGTCGGGCAGATGCGGATGGGTTATTAGCAATTGCAGGCGACTGTGGGTGAACAAACAGCTGAGCCGCACACCACTAACGCGACCATTGTAACATCTTCAGACTCCTTACCAATCTCACAAAGATGGTAGACTGCTGATAGTTTACAGTTTGAATTACCAAAGGTCATAGTAGTGTCCATCTTGCAGTAAACCATGTACAACTTGAAGTAGCCTCTGCCGAGTCCTCAACCACCGGATGTTCCCGTTTTCAGGGGAAATTAAAGAGAGCCTGTGACATGACTTCCGCTTTTGGACGTTAACAAGGCGACACTCCATCAACTTCTCTTCCACATTTACTGCATTGGTTGGAAGTGCAGAGGAGAACCTCTGCAACGTTTCTTTTCTTCTCCTCGACAGCTAGTTGCAGACGCTTCTTTTACACCTTCTATGTTATGTTACTTTAAGCTTCTTTTGTCATATCCTTTTCTCCATCTTTAAATGAAGTGTATAGCCTACTGCCATCACCCCCCTCCGCTCAACCTCCCCTCTCTTCCTATATGCATACAGTACCACCTCTCCCTTGTTTTCTTTATTTCTCTTTCATTTTGTCTTTCCCCTCCTCTGTTTCTTTCTCGCTTCATCCCAACTCCATTTTCTCTCCCCTCCCTCTCTGTGGCTCTCTTTGACCACTAATGGAATGCATGGTATTTTCTCCTCTCCACTCCCTCTCGATCTCTCTCTTTTGCTATCCTCCCTCACTTGAGCCCACTGCCTCTCAGTAATGAAATGTCAACTTTGACATTTGTAAAATTAGTACTCCCATCAACATGTCTTTCATTGGGCTATAGGAACTAACAGTTGGTATAGCATACCGTCTTGTTGAGTATGTTGATTAAGCAAACAACCAATCTATGCGTCCCCACTGACCATTCACCCTATCCTCTCCTCTCTCTCCCCCCTTTCTCCCTCTCTGTACCTCTTCTCTCCCTCCCTCCCTCCCTCCCTCTTCTCTCCTTCCTTCCTTCCTTCCTCATCTCACTCCCTCTCTCTGTCTCCCTCCCCTCTCTCCCCCGTCTCCCCTCTCTCTCTCCGTCTCCCCTCTCTCTCCCGTCTCCCCTCTCTCTCCCCGTCTCCCCTCTCTCGCCCCGTCTCCCCTCTCTCGCTCCGCCTCCCCTCTCTCTCCCCGTCTCCCTCTCTCTCCCCGTCTCCCCTCTCTCGCCCGTCTCCCCTCTCTCGCCCGTCTCCCCTCTCTCGCCCCGTCTCCCTCTCTCGCTCCGCCTCCCTCTCTCTCCCCGTCTCCCCTCTCTCTCCCCGTCTCCCCTCTCTCTCCCCGTCTCCCCTCTCTCGCCCCGTCTCCCCTCTCTCGCTCCGACGTATAATAATGCAGTATAACAAGGATAGAGACGTATACATTTTCACTTACTAGGTCCCCCTCCCTCCATCTCTATACATTTAGTTGTCTTTCTGTCTAACCCTCTATTCATCCCTCACTCAAGCAAATCCAAAAGTTATATCACCATAGCAAGAGCTGCCTTCTGCAAAAATTCCCAATGATATTCAATTAATACTGTTTTGATAGAATACAAACAAATGTTTCTGAAAAAGCAGAAAGGGAGATGCAAGGAAAGGGACAATCAGACAGAGTGATAGAGCAGGAAAAGGAGAAGAGAAAAGGGGGGATTAGAGGTGAAGTGGCTGCTATCCAGACAGTCAACCAGAGAGAAAGAAAAAACACAGAAAGACAGAAAGAGAGAGCCGTAGCTAGATGGGCACACATGCACATGGACAGACGTAAATGGATCGAGATGGAGAGACAGACAGACAAAGACCTGGTTAACCAAGCGAGACTGGGCCAGACAAACAGATAGGTAAGCAGCCAGAGAGAAGGACAGACAGACAGGCAGCAAGGGGGACAAGCAGAGAGGTCGACAGACAAACAGGCAGCCAGAAAAACAGACAGACAGACAGACAGACAGTCAGAGAAACAGACAGACAGGCAGAGAGGTCAACAGACAAACAGGCAGCCAGGAAAACAGACAGACAGGCAGAGAGAGAAACAGACAAACAGAGAGGAAGAAAAACAAACAGGAAGAGAGACAAACAAACAGATGAACAGACATGTTGGGGTGAAACACAACGGGACAGTGCGGGAAGGATGTGAAACAGGTAGCAGGTATGCAGGAGAGAGAGAAATAGATCACCATGGTAACACTGAAATGAGTGAGAGCAGAGGTAAGAGGGAGAAGAGGAAGCATGCATGCAGTCCCCATGGTAACTGAAAAGGAGGAATCCTGAGCGAGAGAGATACAGACTAAAAAATACAAAAGAAACCTGTCATTATCATCCATCCCCCTTTCCCTCCCTCCCCTCCCTCCCTCCCTCCCAACCCTTCTTACCCCAACAACACTCTGCTTGTAAAGCCCCCATCAGTGTGTGTGTGTGTGTGTGTGTGTGTGTGCGTGCGTGCGTGCGTGCGTGCGTGCGTGCGTGTGTGTGTGTGTGTGTGTGCGTGCGTGTGCGCAGAATTATCCTCTTAATTGATATTCTGTTTGTGACATACTCATTGTGAGGTTCTCCTGTGATGTCACTCAAATCTCTACAGTGGATGTTGTTTCTGCGGCAAAGATATACAAAACATAAAAGACATAGCAACAACAAATTCAGAACATTTGTTCAATCATGCAATTGGTAAACGTTATAAGCCGTTTACACCAGATTTCACATGCAAGGTCCATATCATTCTGCAGAAATCTTGCATTTGCCAATATGCCATTTAGCTTAATAGACACTGGAATAGGCAGGTACATTTTTGGTGAACCTGAATTTTTCCTGTCCTCTCCGACGCTATGCTGTCAAATCCTCCCAGGTTTCTAGTTTGACCAGCTCTTTTCAGCAGCCGATATTTTAGAATTTAGTTGTCATATTGGCAGGTTTGCTATCAGCAAACTATTTAGCTAGCATCTAGCCTAGTGCTTGATATGCAATGCGATTTCCTTGTAATGAACAGTCAGCGTTGACAAGTGTCCTGACAAGGCGGCACACAGAAAAAAAATCAGGAATTATCATCTCATTATTATGTATGTATCCGAATGAATGTTAATAGAAAACAGCTACTTTGCTGTTATTCTGGCTGAGAGGTAGAGACTGTGTTAGCCGTAGCTAGCTTGCCAGTTAGCAAGCAAGGGATAGGAACATTGCCAGCAAGCATGGCAACGGAACATAAAGAACGAACGGCTGGGTCGCGTCCATAAATGTCGAACGAATCGAACAAACGACTGGGTTGTGTCGCTAGCAACTGAAAGATGAGAAAGGATGAATTTGCTTATATAAATGAAAATACCTGCGAAAAATACAGTTGAAGTCGGAAGTTTACATACACCTTAGCCAAATACTGTACATTTAAACCAGTTTTTCACAAAAATTACCTGTTTTAGGTCAGTTAGGATCACCACTTTATTTTTAAGAATGTGAAATGTAAGAATTATAGTAGAGAGAATGATTTAGTTAAGCTTTCATTTATTTCATCACATTCCCAGTGGGTCAGAAGTTTACATAAACAATTTAAAACCAAATACTAATTGAGTGTAACTTGGGAAAAACGTTTTGGGTAGCTTTCCACAAGCTTCCCACAATAAGTTGGGTGAATTCTGGCCCACTCGTCCTGACAGAGCTGGTGTAACTGAATTAGGTCCGTAGGCCTCCTTGCTCACACACGCTTTTTCAGTTCTGCCCACACATTTTCTATAGGATTGAGGTCAGGTCAGGTCTTTGGGATGGCCACTCCAATACCTTGACTTTGTTGTCCTCAAGCCATTTTGCCACAACTTTGGAAGTATGTTTGGGGTTATTGTTCATTTGGAAGACCCATTTGCGACCAAGCTTTAACCTAACTGACGTCTTGAGATATTGCTTCAATATATCCACATCATTTTACTACCTCATGATGCCATCTATTTTGTGAAGTCCACCAGTCCCTCCTGCAGCAAAGCCCCCCCACAATATGATGCTGCCACCCCCGTGCTTCACGGTTGGGATGGTGTTCTTCGGCTTGCAAGCATCCCCTTTTTTCCTCCAAACATAATGATGGTCATTATGGCCAAACAGTTCTATTTTTGTTTCATCAGACCAGAGGACATTTCTCCAAAAAGTACGATCTTTGACCCCATGTGCAGTTGCAAAAAGTAGTCTGTTTTTTTATGGCGGTTTTGGAGCAGTGGCTTCTTCCTTGCTGAGCGGCCATTCAGGTTATGTCGATATAGGACTTGTTTTACTGTGGATATAGATACATTTGTACCTGTGTCCTCCAGCATCTTCACAAGGTCCTTTGCTGTTGTTCTGGGATTGATTTGCACTTTTCGCACCAAAGTACGTTAGTCTCTATGAGACAGAACACGTCTCCTTCCTGAGCGGTATGACAGCTGCGTGGTCCCATGGTGTTTATACTTGAGTATGATTGTTTGTACAGATGAACGTTGTAACTTCAGGTGCTTGGAAATTGCTCCCAAGGATGAACCAGACTTGTGGAGGTCTACATTTTTTTTCCCGAGTTCTTGGCTGATTTCTTTTGATTTTCCCATGATGTCAAGCAAAGAGGCACTGAGTTTGAAGGTAGGCCTTGAAATACATCCACAGGTACACCTCCAATTGACTCAAATGATGTCAATTAGCCTATCAGAAGCATCTAAAGCCATGACATAATTTTCTGGAATTTCCCAAGCTGTTTAAAGGCAAAGTCAACTTAGTGTATGTGAACTTCTGACCCAGTAGAATTGTAAATAATTGTTGGAAAGATTATTTGTGTCATGCACAAAGTAGATGTCCTAATCAACTTGCCAAAACTATTTCTAGTTAACAAGACATTTGTGGAGTGGTTAAAAAACTAGTTTTAAGGCTTCAAAATAAGTATATGTTAACTTCTGACCTCAACCGTGAGTATTTATACTGGTAAATGTGTGCTTTCATATTGTTCTCTTTGGCAACTGTGGTGTAAGTGAGATAAACGTCTCCGTTCTGTACATTACCTTGGAGAAATGAACTCGGCTCCACCTTGTCCCACTGTGTCGTCCATTATTTTCAAGGTAACGTACAGAACATCAGCATTTATCCCTTACATAACGCATAATCTAGAATGCACTTCAAGCCAATCAGAAATTAGTATTCAACAATGCCATATAAGCACATATCCCATAATTACAAAGCAAAAACAGTTTGACATTTTTGTTAAATGTATTGCAAATAAAACACAGAAATATCACATTTACATAAGTATTCAGACCCTTTACTCAGTACTTTGTTGAAGCACCTTCGACAGCGATTACAGCCTCAGGTGTTCTTGGATATGATGCTACAAGCTTGCCACGCCTGTATTTGGGGAGTTTCTCACATTCTTCTCTGCATATCCTCTCAAGCTCTGTCAGGTTGGATGTGGAGCATTGCAAAAACACAGCTATTTTCAGGTCTCTCCAGAGATGTTCGATCGGGTTCAAGACCAGGCTCTGGCTGGGCCACTCGAGGACATTCAGAGACTTGTCCTGAAGCCATTCCTGCATCGTCTTGGCTGTGTGCTTAGGGTCATTGTCCTGGTGGAAGGTGAACCTTCAACCCAGTCTGAGGTCCTGAGTGCTCTGGAGCAGGTTTTCATCAAAGATATCTCTGTACTTTGCTCCGTTCCATTTTCCCTCCATCCTGACTAGTCTCCCAGTCCCTGCCGTTGAAAAACATCCCCACAGCAGGATGCTGCCACCACCATGTTCCACCGTAGGGATGGTGCCAGGTTTCCTCCAGACGGGATGCTTGACATTCAGGCAAAAGAGTTCAATCTTGGTTTCATCAGACCAGAGAATCTTGTTTCTCATGGTCAGAGTCCTTTAGGTGCCATTTGGCACCAAGAGGGCTGTCATGTGCCTTTTACTGAGGAGTGTCTTCCGTATGGCCACTCTACCATAAAGGCCTGATTGGTGGAGTGCTGCGGAGATGGTTGTCCTTCTGGAAGGTTCCCCCATCTCCACAGAGGAACTCTGGAGCTCTGTCAGAGTGACCATTGGGTTCTTGGTCACCGTCCCTGACCAAGGACATTCTCTCCCGATTGCTCAGTCTGGCCGGGTGGCCAGCTCTAGGAAGAATCTTGGTGGTTCCAAACCTCTTCCATTTAAGAATGATGGAGGCCACTGTGTTCTTGGGGACCTTCAATGCTGCAGAAATGTTTTACCCTTCCCCAGATCTGTGCCTCGACACAGTCCTGTCTCGGAGCTATACGGACAATTCCTTCAACCTCATGGCTTAGTTTTCGCTCTGACATGCACTGTCAACTGTGGGACCTTATATAGACAGGTGTGTGCCTTTCCAAATCATATCCAATCAACTGAGTTCACCACAAGTGGAATCCAATAAAGTTGTAGAAACATCTCAAGGATGATCAATTGAAACAGGATGCACTTGAGCTCAATTTCGAGTCTCATAGCAAAGGTTCTGAATACTTTTTTATTTGTATAAATTTGCAAACATTTCTAAAAACCTGTTTTCGCCTTGTCATTATGGGGTATTGTGTGTATATTGATGAGGGAAATAATTTATTTAAGCCATTTTAGAATAAGGTCTTAACATAACAAAATGCGGGAAAAGTCAAGGGGTCTGAATACTTTGCGAATGCACTGTATTCTATATATTCTATGCACATTTCATTCCAATATATCCCAAACGATAGAGCACTGCAAAGGTAATGTGGGTGTGTTTTGGACGACAGCACCCCGCAGCAGACAGACACTTAATCCCAAATGGCTCCCTATTCCCTTTATAGTGCACTACATTTGACCACGGGCCCTGGTCAAGAGCACGTAAAAAGAATAGGGTGCCATTTGGGATGTAGTCAAAGAGATGAAATGAGTAAAGCATCTTGACCTGTCTAAATGTGCTGAGCTCAGGGAGGCATGGTGGCAGACAAAAAGAACCCGCATCCCAAATTGCACCATATTCCTTATATACTGCACTACTTTTAATCAGAGCCCTTTAGTGCACTATAAAGAGAACAGGGTGCCATTTGGGACACACACAGACAATCATCAAGGTGCCTACAAATAAATAACCTGCAGATCTACAAGATGAGAGATAACAGCCTGGACTTAATGACATCATTGTCATTGACAGCACAGCACATGGCAATAGGAGCACAATAGGAGTTAAAGATACATAGGCATTGCCATTAACCAGCTGGTATAGATGACTGCAAAATGGACCAGGCCAGCAAAAAAAAATTGAATCTGGAATAAATATCTGGAATAAGAAACTGAAATAAATATCTGAAATAAGAGATTTGAATAAATATCTGGAATACAAAACTGGAAAAAAGATATGTTGTGTTTTCACCATTAAATAATCTTAGAAGGAAAGACACAGAGATAAAATGATTTCAAAGAAAATAAGCTGTTTTATAGGACATTGATGACTCACACAAACCCTTTGACATTGTCTTATAGGACATTGATGACTCACTCAAACCCTTTGACATTGTCTTATAGGACATTGATGACTCACTCAAACCCTTTGACATTGCTTTCGAGAGTTGAATAAATTAGAATCACCAGATAAAAAATGTACATATCGAAAAAATGAAAATAATGGATAGAATAACTGAAAAGTAAAAGTGAGTAGTACAGATTTTTAATGCAGATAAGATTGAGCAGCCATATTCATTCAATCATACAAAAAACCCTACACTCTTAGAAAAAGAGGTTCCAAAAAGGTTATTTGGCTTTCCCTGTGGGAGAACCCTTTGAAGATCCCTTTTGGGTTCCAGGTAAAACCATTTTTTGTGTTCCATGTAGAACCCCCTTATTTGGAACCCTTTTAGGTTCTAGGTATAACTTTTTTAAATAAAAGTTTAAACTTGCAAAAATCCACCCTTGCATTGAAATCCAAATCAGTTTCACAGAGTAAACACTGTTGAATTCATCCATCAGAGTTGGGGTAAATTCGGGATTTAATTCAATTCCACCCATGAATTTAAATTCACATTTGAATTGGCCACACTCCACAGGAAGCAGACTTTAAATACAATTTTTATTAAAGGAAGTGGAATTGAATTCAAACCAATTCAAAGAAATTCAACTGAGACATGAAACATATGAGTCTCATTCCTTTGACAAATATTTTGCCAAAAGCATCTGCCACCTCTTACAAAAGAAAACAGATACCATTTGAAATATTAGTTTGATAGCTCAAAGATGTCAAACAGTATTTTATTTGTATTTTTGTCATTCTGGAGTGTGATCTAATGCATTCTGGGCATTAGATGTTAGATTGTTCCCTTCCATTCTGGAGTGTGATCTAATGCATTCTGGGCATTAGATGTTAGATTGTTCCCTTCCATTCTGGAGTGTGATCTAATGCATTCTGGGCATTAGATGTTAGATTGTTCCCTTCCATTCTGGTGTGTGATCTAATGCATTCTGGGCATTAGATGTTAGATTGTTCCCTTCCATTCTGGTGTGTGATCTAATGCATTCTGGGCATTAGATGTTAGATTGTTCCCTTCCATTCTGGAGTGTGATCTAATGCATTCTGGGCAAAAACAAAGATGTATTTGATATTTTTAATATCATGTAGGTGAATTATGAATTATTATAGACAACCTAAAACATCTTCTTAGAATATTTCCAGACCACTACTTATATATATAAAAATATATATATATTACATGTTTAAATAATATGTTAAAACATAGTACATGATGTCAAAAGGTATTGAATAAATTATCCATCAGAATTTCAAGAATTTCATAGAATTAAATTCTACTTCCTTTTATTCAAATTCAATGCAAATTCAGCTTCCTATGGGGGTGTGGCCAATTGAATTTCAATTCAAAATTCAATAATTTAATTGGAATTAAAGACCAATTCACAACTCAATTCCGAATTGACCCCAACTCTGTTGTCCATTACTGTGCATATCATGTAAGTGGGCATAGTAAAAATCACATGCAGTCAGTGCATGTTAGATTGACTTGCTATATCGCCCTAGTTTCAGTTCACTTCATCTTTACAGTTCAAAGATAATTTATTCAATTCAAGAATAAGCTATACTTGATGACAAACTAGTCTTAAAAGGTCTTATCCAAATGTACAGTATAGATGTTTCCTATCAAAACCTTTGACTATCATCTTTGAACCAAAGGGTGATCGAGAGGGAGAATTAAAGCGTCTTTTTAAATAGCGACACTAATTACACCGGATTAAGTAATAGTGTGGGGAATTGTCTGAAAATATATTTCCCAAAACATTTGTTTTAAAACCCCATTGAAATCACCCAAGTCAATTACGAAAATGGGTTAACTTTGGAATTGCTGTTTTGAGTGAAGAAGTTCCGGACATTTTCTGCAACGATTCTGTTGTGAATAATACGATCACACTACGCATAATGAGGCTATTGTTAAGTACTGATATACAATTGACAAAATTGACTTGAATATATTGAATATATACAGTTTATTATATTCTAAATAGCCCATGGAAATTTAAATATATAATAGTAAATGTGCTTGCTATGATGGTATTATTCTCATACAGGTATTAAGGTATGAGACACAAACTTAGATTTGAGACACAGATCTTGAGTACCATTGTGACTTGGGGAGACAAACCGTGACATTTGTGGACAGAAATCTATTAACTCTAAGTCCCCTATCAATTCTCTCTTCTCTCCCCTCTTTCCCTCCCTCCCTCCCCTCTCTCTCCCCTCTGTGGTGGGGTCACCTAAGGTCAGAGCTGAAGCTGGACTACCAGAACTTTGCCTCTTCTCCTCTACCATGTGCAGTGCAGCATAATCCATTTCATGAATGCCTTTCCTTTCCTCCATCCATCCATCGGTTTCTTCTTTGCCCTGTACTGTAGATTTCACACACAACCCACTCTTCTTTCCCCTCTTCTCTCAAACACCTGCACTTGACTACGTTGCCTTTTTACATGTATCTATATATGTACAGTGGGGCAAAAAAGTATTTAGTCTGCCACCAATTGTGCAAGTTCTCCCACTTAAAAAGATGAGAAGCCTGTAATTTTCATCATAGGTACACTTCAACTATGACAGACAAAATGAGAAGAAAGAAAATCCAGAAAATCACATTGTAGGATTTTTAATACTTTTTTAAATACTTTGCCCCACTGTATTTTCTCCTAAATTTCTCCCTGTGTGTATTGCTACGGAAACCGTCTCTCCAGCGCTGCACCTCTCTCTCTCCCGCCTCTGGTTAGATGGTTGCTATAGAAACAGACTTATTGTATTATATTTCTCTCTCTCTATTGCTCGCTCTTTCTTTCTACCCCACATCTCTGCCTCTATCATCAGTGCATGCTATTTGATTTCTATTTGGCTCTCACCCCTGCCTTGTTAAAAAACACACACACATACGGCCCGGGGAGATGTAAAGCCACCCTTACGTGAAACAATTACATTGTCATCCCCTCCGCCAGAACAATGACACGCAAATCTCCTACTGTGGTGACATCATCTCCGCCTCTCCCAAAAGTTCATATCATAACTTCATTTATCAAGGCTGCATCCCCTATTCACTTTACAGGGCACCACTTTTAGCAAAGACACATAAGGACTATGCAGGGAATAGGGTTCCATTTGGGATGCACCCTAAGTTAATGACATCACTATCCCCTCTACGATTAACCGTGTCTCAGTCTTATCTTTCTCCTCTACAGAGATCATATCTACTGTCACAAACACTGATAACCCATAACACACTTCGCTATGACCTTCACACTCGCACTTCAGTCTTGATGATCAGTGTTATTCACTGATCATCATCAGTCAGTCTTACTACAAACATGAGGCAAATGTTGTGCGCTACATAAGCAATAGGGTGCCATTTTGGACACAGCATTTTGGACACAGCATTTGAGAACCCTGTTGTCAAAGTGTGTTGGATTATGATGTTTAAAAAAAAATGGTCTGACTTGCACCTGCATGTCGACTGCATGAACATTACAAAAAGTCATAAAGTGGCAAGTTTCTGCAGTTGCTCCACCAAATTCATCCTTTAGCCGTCGCCTGCATTGTGGTAGGCTCTAATGTAAACCAATCATTAGTTGTTGTTTTTTTGACCCATGCGAACATAGACAAAGTCATGACTGAAACAGGAAAACACTTTGGCATGATTCATGCATACATTGCACATGTATGTTATACAGGGCATTCGAAAGTGTTCAGACGCCTTGACTTTTTTTTGTTATGTTACAGCCGTAATCTAAAATGGATGAAATCGTTTTTTCCCCTCTTCAATCTACAAACAATACCCCATAATGACAAGGTAAAAACTGGTTTTTAGACATTTTTACAAATGTATTACAAATAAAACGTTGAAATATCACATTTACATAAGTATTCAGACTCTTTATTTAGTACTTTGTTGAAGCACCTTTGGCAGGGATTACAGTCTTCTTGTGTGGAAATGGATGTATTAGAATTCAGAACTGCATTGGCGGCATACTTCCATTTCACTGTACAACCTTATGCAGAACACAACTGTGAGTTTAAACCAATATTAGCATCTAAACTCATATTGGGGTCTCTGAAATCACTGTGAAATGAAAGATATTAAGCTTACCAGTCAACCTACTATGTGTATTGGAGATTCATATTGCACTGTGCAACCTTACCTATGGATTGTGGGTCAATAAAATGGGGGATAAGTGTACTCTGTGACACCCACAGAACCTTTGTCTAGGGCGGCAGGTAGCCTAGTGGTTAGAGCATTGGGCCAGTAACCGAAAGGTTGCTATATCGAATCCCCGAGCTGACAGTAAAAACCTGTCGCTCTGCCCCTCGGCAGTTAACCCACTGTTCTTAGGCCGTTCATTGTAAATAACAATTTGTTGTTAACTGACTTGCCTAGTTAAATAAAGGTTCAATTCTTTTTTTCTTTTTTTAAAAGAACAACTGTGAAGAGTTGACACAAATATTAGCGTCGTAGCTCTTATTGCAGGACTCTGACTGTGGGAAATGACCACACCAGTCAGTCTGTTGTACATATTGACTTCAATGTTGTGCCGTACACCCTCACCTGTGGATGGTGGATCAATCAAATGGGGTGTAGAGGAGTGTTGAATTAACACATCCACGCCAGACATCAACCACAGTGAGAATACACAAGCACTTCACTTCACTGGCCAGAGAACAAAGGGCGGCCACTCTCACAGCAAGCTCCCAGTACGAGTCGTCCTTCCCCTCTTTTGCTCATTACACACCACTAGTCTACATCAAAGCTCCTCCTACCAGTTTAATGACGGCAAGTTTAACCTAATGGTGCTAAGACAGCTTGCCGGCGACATGGACACAGCAGGTTTCTGACAAACAGTGATGATGACTACGACTCAGCCTACACAGCCAAGGAACTTCTCCAATAGAGAACAATACACTGCACGCAAAAGTGCCTCAAACGCTCTTATTTTTTCAAGCAAACAGCATAAACGGACCGAAAATGACATGGTTAAAAGTGTTGAGATGTGTGTGTAATAATATCGAATTTTAGAATGTGTGTGATATGCTGACGATTAGCAGATATTACCCTTATTCATCCACAGAAAAGTATACTGTTTAGTATCTGTGCGACCACACAGTCTTCACATAGGCGGTGGAAGACATAATGAGAGTGTAATTTTATTTGTCACATGCTTCGAATACAACAGGTGAAATGCTTACTTTATACAAGCCCTTAACCAACAATGCAGTTAAGAAAAAAAGTGCTAAGAAAGTAGGAATTTGAAGCTCTCAACCTGCTCCACTACAGCCCCGTCGATGAGAGAGACGTGCTCGGTCTGCCTTTTCCTGTAGTCCACAATCATCTCCTTTGTCTTGATCACATTGAGGGAGAGGTTGTAGTCCTGGCACCACACGGCCAGGTCTCTGACCTCCCTATAGGCGGTCTCATCGTTGTCTGGGATCAGGCTTACCACTGTTGTGTCGTTGGCAAACTTAATGATGGTGTCGTACTTGGCCATGCAGTCATGGGTGAACAGGGAGTACAGGAGGGGACTGAGTACACACCTCTGAGGGACCCCCATGATGAGGATCAGCGATGCGGGTGTGTTGTTACCTACCCTTACCACCTGGGGGTGGTCCGTCAGGAAGTCCAGGATCCAGTTTCAGAGAAAGGTGTTTAGTCCCAGGGTTCTTAGCTTAGTGATGACCTTTGAGAGCACTATGGTGTTGAACGCTGAGCTGTAGTCAATGAAAAGCATTCACACGTAGGTGTTCCTTTTGTCCAGGTGGGAAAGGGCAGTGTGGAGTACAATAGAGATTGCATCATCTGTGGATCTGTTGGGGCGGTATGCAATGCCAATTGGAGTGGGTCTTGGCAATTCATGGCTACAGACGTGAGGGCTACGGGTCGGTAGTCATTTAGGCAGGTTACCTTGGTGTTCTTGGGCACAGGCACTATGGTGGTCTGCTTGAAACATGATGGTATTCAGTGAAGACACTTGCCAGTTGGTCAACACATGCTGGGATTACACGTCCTGGTAATCCGTCTGGCCCTGTGGCCTTGTGAATGTTGACCTGTTTGAAGGTCTTACTCACATCAGCCATGGAGAGCGTGATCACACAGTCATCCGGAGCAGCTGATGCTCTCATGCATGCTTCAGTGTTGCTTGTCTCGAAGCGAGCATAGAAGTTATTTTGCTCATCTGGTGAGCTAGTGTCACTGTAATAGTTTGCAAGCCCTGCCACATCCGACGAGCATCGGAGCCGGTGTAGTACGAAGTACACTCCATTTATGTGAACAATTGCTCAACTCCTGCCCTGCAGGCGATGAATGAGGGATGACCCAGCCCCAGGAACTATTCCCTCACCTGAGCCAATCACAGCTCTCCAGATGGGATGCCTCACGTCTTCCTGTCCAGGAATTTAAATGAAATGTGTGAACACCACTTCTTGTGTTCTGACTGGCAACCAGCCATGGTAGATGTCGTTTATAAACTACAAAACCATTTTACTTAGACATCTGAAATCCTTTGTTTTGGACTGCGTGCATGAAAAGTTCTCTGAAGACCTTTGGTTCCAGACAGAGTTGTCCAGCTCGACCTCGTTTTATTTTCACTGATTTGAATGTGAGCATGTAATCTGTTACTTTTACTTTCTATATTTCTCCTATAATCTATGCCTTGCTTCGTTCTGAAATATCAAGAATAACTGTTTGATTTTATGCCCTCTAATCCCCATTCCCTGTTTGTGATTCTGTAGCCTATCACATTAGTACATCATTTTGCCATCACAATCTCACTTATTAATTTATCTTGTACATTCATTGCTTTATCCTGTTTTTTGCTGATAAAGTAATTTGTTTTATAAAGTATACTGGCCTCTGAGAAACGCATTGCCTTGTCATTTTAAGAACTTCATTTCTTTCAGAATTATAAGTTAACCGTAGTTATAATTGTAACTATTTCATAGTTTCTTGGTTGGAGCAAGTGGTGCCCCGTTAAAGGGGAACTTCACAGCAAGACAGTATTTGTGGCGTTTTTCCAGTCTCCCTCCATAATCTTCACACCCTGATCTGTTTCACCTGTCTTTGTGATCGTCTCCACCCACCCCCAGGTGTCACCCGTTTTCCCCATTATTCCCAGGGTATTTATTCCTGTGTTCTCAGTTTGTCTGTTGCCAGTTCATCTTGTCTTGTCAACCAGCATATTTTTCTGTACTCCTGCTTTTTCCTTGTCTCATTTTTTTCTAGTTCTCCCGGTTTTGACCTCTTGCCTGCCCTGACAATGAGCCCGCCTGTCTGACCATTCTGCCGGCCCCTGACCTTGAGCCTGCTTGCCGCCCTGTACCGTTTGGACTCTGGCCTGGTTTTGAACTCTTGCCTGCCCCTCGTTGCACAATAAATAGAGACTCAAACCATCTGCCTCCTGTGTCTGCATCTGGGTCTCAACCCTGTGTTGTTACACATAATTATGAATGACGATCGGGTGTTTCAGACACAATTGTGCACTATAGCTGTATCATTTACATTTTCACACCATGAGAGTTCAACCAATGATGTCATTGGTTGATTGAGCCTGCTGTATGATCTAAAAAGGAATGGATTCATGTTTTGTAACAATTATTGTGGCCTTTCTGTTTCGCCAATTGCACGATCAGACTTATTCGCTTATAATAGGGCCATTGGACTTGCCTCAACTATGTTCCTATCTGCCAGGACATTGCAGGATATCTAGGTTGATTCATTTCCCCTGGCTTTGTAAGGAGTACAGCCTGACAGGTGTCCTACTTCCTTTTCAAAACGGGGATGGTACTAGTTTACAGGTTCACAGGAGCTATGTTACCGTGCACTGTCTATCCGAGATTGCTAAATAGTTAGCTACGATGGCTGTTTCTGATGATTGCTCTTTCCAAGAAGAGCTGGACAACAAAACATTATTTGATGTTCTTTTACATAGGAACGTACAGCCCTATTTATTTGAGCTGGAATACACCGGAGAGGAGTGGAGACAGCAAAAAATGATATCGCAAGTCCAGCAAGCAGCAGTCTAGACAAGCTGGACCAGAAAACAGAACAGCAATAGTCAAATGAGTAAGCCGTTTTGCTGTCGGTAGCTAGCTAGCAATATAAGCTCTCTTTTTTTTACACGAGGCAGGGTTGTTCAGTACAGTAAAATTGTGATTGATTCGGCCATAATGGGGCTTGCTAGTACCACTACAAGGCAAGCTAGCCAGGTTTAGCTAGCGGTGTATTTACGGTACCTAAAATCTACTGAGGTCTAACATTATAGCTAGGTAACCAGCCTCAGTGCCTCTCATTAGGAGCAAAACTCCATATTAGTCTTGGAGTAACTGTACCTGTCTGTTGTAGCTACTGTAGCTAACGTGTCTGTGAGAAGTCTCATATTCTACACCATGTTGCTACAGTAGGAATACAGACAGTACACAACGATTGTCCATGAATGTGTAATACCGTTCGTCTTTCTCTCACAGACAATACCGTTTGGATATAAAGAAGTTGATGACGATCTAGATATGTGAAAAGTCCCATAACAACAATCTCGCCTTGCATCAAAGTGACTCCGAACACCTCACTGCCCACACAAAAACACCATTAACAAGTATTCCCTTGGTAAAACTGTAGTAACATATTTTGTACATAATGTTGCTGCTACCATCTCCTATGACCGAAAATAACTTCTGGACATCAGAACAGCGATTACTCACCACGAACTGGAAGAAGCTTTTTCCTTTAATGAGTCCGACGAGAAGAATATACTGCTCTCCTGGGAAAAGGCCCAAATCTCCGTCATTTGAAAAGACGAAGGAAAAGAGGAAGCAGATTGGGCTGCCTTCTGAGAATCTGTAGGCGAGCGAGTAAACTCCCACCGCCATCCATCCTACTTTGATGACCTACAATTACGATTATCCTACCAACGGGACATTAAGAACTGTAATATCTTATGTTTCACCGAGTCGTGGCTGAATGACAACACGGATAATATAGAGCTGGCGGGATTTTCCATGCACCGGCAGAACAGAGAAGCTACGTCTGGTAAGACGAGGGGTGGGGATGTGTGTCTTATTTGTCAATAACAGCTGGTGCGCGATGTCTAATATTAAATAAGTCTCGAGGTATTGCTCGTCTGAGGTAGAGTACCTTATGATAAGCTGTAGACCACACTATCTACCAAGAGAGTTCTCATCTATATCATTTGTAGCTGTCTATTTACCACCACAGACCGATGCTGGCACTAAGACCACACTCAACCAACTCTAAAAGGTCATAAGCAAACAAGAAAATGCTCATCCAGAAGCGGCAGTCCTAGTGGCTGGGGACTTTAACGCAGGGACACTTAAATCAGTTTCACCAAGTTTTACCAGGATGTGCAACCAGAGGGGAAAAAACTCTAGACCACCTTTCCTCCACACACAGAGATGCATACAAAGCTCTCCCCGCCCTCCATTTGGCAAATCTAACCATAATTATATCCTCCTGATTCCTGCTTACAAGCTAAAAGTAAAGCAGGAAGTACCAGTGACTCGCTCAATAGAGAAGTGGTCAGATGACACTGATGCTACGCTACAGGACTGAGTCTGTAATGCCTACATGTTTCAAGCAGACCACCATAGTCCCTGTGCCCAAGGAAGCAAAGGTAACCTGCCTAAATGATTACCTCCCCGTAGCACTCACATCAGTAGCCATGAAGTACTTTGAAAGACCAGTCATGGCTCACATCAACAGCATCCCCCCAGATACCATAGACCCACTCCAATTCGCATACCACCACAACAGATCCACAGATGACACAATCTCAATCGCACTCCACACTGCCCTTTCCCACCTGGACAAAAGGAACACCTATGTGAGAATGCTGTTCATTGACTACAGCTCAGCATTCAACACCATAGTACCCACAAAGCTCATGACTAAGCTGAGGACCCTGGGACTAAACACCTCCCTCTGCAACTGGAACCTGGACTTCCTGACAGGCCGCCCCCAGGTGGTAAGGATAGGCAACAACACATCTGCCACGCTGATCCTCAAAACGGGGGCACCTCAGGGGTGTGTACTTAGTCCACTCCTGTACTCCCTGTTCACCCACGACTTTGTGGCCAAACACCATCATTAAGTTTGCTGATAACACAACAGTGGTAGGCCTGATCACCAACAAAGATGAGACAGCATACAAGGAGGAGGTCAGAGAACTGGCAGGACAGGACAACAACCTCTCCCTCAATGTGAGCAAGACAAAGGAGCTGATTGTGGACGACAGGAAAAGGCAGGCCGAACAGGCCCCCATTAACATCAATGGGGCTGTAGTGGAGCGGGTTGAGGGTTTCAAGCTCCTTGATGTCCACATCACTAACAAACTATCATGGTCCAAACACACCAAGACAGTCAAGAAGAGGGCACGACAAAACCTTTTCCCCCCTCAAGAGACTGAAAAGATTTTGCATGGGTCCTCAGATTCTCAAAATGTTCTACAGCAGCACCATCGAGAGCATCCTGACCGGTTGCATCACTGCCTGGTATCGCAACTGCGCGGCATCTTACCATAAGGCGCTACAGAGGGTAGTGCATACGGCCCAGTACATCACTAGGGCCAAGCTTCCTGCCATCCAGGACCTATATAATAGGCGGTGTCAGAGGAAAGCCCATAAAATTGTCAGACTCCAGTCACCCAAGTCATAGACTGTTTTCTCTGCTACCACATGGCAAGCGACACCAAAAGGTTCCTTAAGAGCTTCTACCCCCAAGCCATAAGACTGCTGAACAATTAATCAAATGGCCACCGGACTATTACATTGATCCCCTCTCCATTTGTTTTGTACACTGCTGCTACTCGCTGTTTATCTATGCATATGCACTTCACCCCTACCTACACGTACAAATTACCTCAAGTAACCTGTACCCCGCACACTGACTCGGTACCGGTAGCCCCTATATATAGCCTCGTAATGTTAGTATTATTTTTTACTGTAGTTTATTTGGTAAATATTTCCGTAACTCTTCTTGAACTGCACTGTTGGTTAAGGGCTTGTAAGTAAGCATTTCAGGGCATTTATAAGCATTAGTAGTATATTTTTATTCTACTGTATATAAATTGCCATAACTGTTCCTGCACACTGCTGAGTACACTCACCTAGGTCTCCAGAGCGAATAAACTTTTTCTTGAATACAAGCCATGTCTACTTATTTACTATATATATATATATATATATATATTCTTTATTTTTTACATTCTTTGTCATTTAGCAGACTAATCTGTCAATCTACTTACTATTGACAGACAAATCTACTGTCAATCTACTTACTATTGACAGACTAATCTACTGTTTTATTGAAACATGTTTACTTGCCAACAAATTAAAGTTTAAATGATACACCAAGTCCATGCAGACATGTTTTGTGCAGTAAGACATTCGCTAGTTTATCCAAATACATTTCATGAATATCACAATTAATTGACCCAGAAGTTGAAGTCAACACTTTTCTGATACAGCTGGAATCATTTACCCACTTGACAGTATACTTATATACGCTGTATGTACAACAACTAGCAATATCTATACCACAATGTAGTTGTGAGCATACTAGGCATTCTATATTATACTACACAAATATGGATGTTGCGTTGCTTGAATGTTCCAGGCAGGTTCCAGAATGCTCTTCAGAGGGTGAACCTTTTCTTGTGTTGAGTAATGGCAGCTGGTTTAGCAGGCTTTGGCGCTGTTGGCAGGGATATTGGGTTTGGGGAGCTATAACTCAGGCTCCTTGTAGACAACCGGCAGGTCCTTTCTGCACGCCACAGCCAGGTGGACAAGCCTCTCGTACCCTTTCTTCGCCACCCAATGCTTTGACCTCTTGCAGATTATTTGTTTGTGCTGAAAGTCTCCTGGAAGGACATGCATACAGATCATGAGGATATGTAATCATACAATAAGCCATGTTAATTTGTAAACAAAAAAGGGTACGGTTGACTGGTATGTGTTTTGTTTCACTCAGAGTCAATCATTCAGAAAGATGTGAAAGGTTTGAGGGGGGCTTGACTTGTAGACAATCTAGTTGTGTATTGTTGTGTATGAGCACCTACAGTCGTGTGGGTGAGTAGACAAGCACAGCCAACAATAGAGTGAATAGGCTAGAAGAGAATACTAACAGTCCCTCTCCCCCATGCCAAAGAACTGACTGTTGTAGACAGTTCAGTGTATTGGTGATTTTGTTTTCTCAAGAGGGTATTGTGCTTTTTCATAAATACCTTTTGCTCTTCTGGCTTGTTTCAAAGTCAGATGATTGAGTTTATTCCAGGCTGAAAGCTTTCATCCAATGAGTCTACAGGCTCTATACTACCAACGCCTGTGTCAGGGTCAACAGCAGCAGGGTTCGTCTGTAGGACACACTGCAGTCAGTGATTAGCTCACATTTGACTACTTTGTCCCCATCAATACACACTCAAACAAGGTCCTATATCCACCCACCCTCCTCAAGTCAATAGATAATGCATACTAACCTTCACGCACACAATACCCACCCTAACAGACACCAGTCAGTCACGCACACCATCCCCTCCTAACCAATACCTCATTTTCTCCCATTTAGACTTCAAGCCTTGCTTGAACAATCAACTAAGACTTCATTATACAGAGAACTACAATAGGACTCGAGTTGTAGCCTACTTGTAAACACACAATCTATTGCAACAAGACACGGACCATGTTTATGCCTAGCTCCAGTACCGTTGTTTTCTCATCATGGAACAATCTTGTCGATTTTAGTAAGGTGACTTACACTAGTTGCTGGTGGTGAGCTTGATGCCTCTGCAGATGTTGATGGGATCGGACTCTAAATAGAACAGTCACATTAGCCTCTGCGGTAGTTAGCTAGCTAACGTAACCTAACGAAGCTAACGTTAGCTTGCAAAATTACAAAGCATATCGGCAGATAGCAGCTGGCTAATGACATTGACATGCTTTGGTATGTCTAACCAGCATATTATGAAATGTAGCTAGCTAGATTTTTTTTTAGGTAAACAAATGTAGTTTGACGCTAGCTAACTAGCTACGTTACCTCAGCTTGACTTATTTTCTGCTTCAATGTTGGCTGATCAGATGCCTTCCTATTTGAAATGAAGGGGGGGGATCTATGGAATAGCATCACTTTCCAACGATCGACGACATGGCAAACCCCATCAGTTGAGACTTTAATTCAGTTTCGAAATCCTCTGGCTGAAAGTGCTGGCTACAAACACAGGCATTTTGATATTTACCATATCAACTGGATACACATCCAGGGGGCGGTACTACATCCGGAAATCACAATGAATTATGGATATTGTGGTTTGCTTACAACCAGGAAATGTAGCTGGCCCGTTTCTATTGGTGAGCTACAGAAACGCTCGCATTTTCGTGTAGTGAGAACAGTCTAAATTGTTATGACACATATGATATGTTAACATATTAATGGACATATTTCGTGAAATAGAGCCGTTTTACAGCTGCACCATTGAGAGCACGGGTTGCATCACTGCCTGGTATAGTCAACTGCTCAGCCTCCGACCGCAAGGCACTACAGAGGGTAGTGCGTACGGCCCAGTACATGACCGGGGCCAAGCTTCATGCCATCCAGGACCTCTATACCAGGTGGTGTCCGAGTAAGGCCCTAAAAGTGTTGTATTTTAATAAAACTGCATTGTCTACACCTGTTGTATTCGGTACATGTGACAAATATAATTAGATTTTTCTCCTAACAGAACTTGGCTAGGTGAAGTGAACGTCTGTGCCTCACACTTAAAATACATTTGCTCGAAAAATGGGGGGTGGGGTCAATAATACTGTTGGTCTCTCTTGACACAGTAGCCAGTATACACTTCCTCAAAATAGATAACTCAATGAATCTGTCATTAATTCTGATGTTTTACCTAGGTCTTAGTCACACAATTTTACATTTAACTAAGATGATTGGTGCAGTATTTCTCAAGTGAAAAAATGTGCATGAAAATGAGTCATCTCTCTTTGAATGACAACAAACACTTAATTGAAGGATCCCTACTGTTGACCAATCACAGACGAAGGGGCGAGTTTGTCAAACACTGATCTAGTCCCCTATTTGTATCCTTATGCCTCAATCTGGTCTGGTTCTATAGTGTGATGGAAAGCAGTCTGTTTCTCAAATGACACCCTATTCCCTACATACTGCACTTCTTTTTACCAGGGCCCATATGGCTCTGGTCAAAAGTAATGCCCTATAGAGGGAAGAGGGTGTCATTTGGGACGCAGGGTGTAATTGGTGGACTGTGGATTTGACATGCAAGACCAATCACAAAGCCTGCCCTACACACAAAGACCACCATTTTACAGGAATTAGTCAAAGTATTTCAGGTGTCAAATGACGTGAGCATAATTGAATTGGTTTTCCTCACAGACAACGGAGAGAGAGAGGGAGGGAGAAAGTTAGAAACTACCTACACTTATCACTTGTCATACTTGCTCTACGTTCTCTCTTTTCAGTCCTACACTGTCAAATAAAACATCCCCACGCACATAATCTGCATCCCATATGGCAGCCTATATAGTGCACTACTTTTGACCAAGGCCCATGGGGCTCTGGTCAAAAGTAGTGCACTATATAGGGGATAGGGTGCCATTTCTGACAGAGTCAGTGGAAATTGACACGGTTGTTCTGGAAAAACGTTATGCATCATATCAAGGTATCATAAACTCAACAGTTGTTAATATTGTTAGCATTATTTACAACTGTTCTGTGTCATTTGTGATTAGGTTTAGATAACAGCATAGTTATACAGTTGCTCATGGCACAGAAGAACCATAGGGCCCTGGTCAAAAGTAATGCACTATGTAGGGAATAGGGTGCTATTTGGGGCGGCCCTAGTGATTAAATTCACCATACTATTCTGGTGACCCTGAGCTACTTCATGCTACTTCATAAAGCAGTGACCAAAACTGCAGTGCAAGGAGGAAATGTCCAGTCTCCCTATATTTTCCTTTCCTCCTGCTGTCACTAAGAGATGAAAGAGTGGTAGATGGAAAAAGACAGACCGAGACGGAATGGAAAGAAGAACCATAGGGCCGTCTACTGAATAGAACTTTCGCATTCGGTCGCATTCCGCTTCGCTCCACAGGTAGTATCATATTTTCATTTCATTTCATTACAGTCCCAACGGTGTGATTTGTTTGATCGTAGCTAGCTACATAGCTAGCTACATAGCCGTCTTTGTTTCAAAGATATTTGTGTAGTCTAGAGCGATTTTCTAGGTTAGCTAGCCAGCTATTGTCGTTCTCCTAACGCAACGTAACGTAACCAACACTGCTAGCTAGCCAGCTTGCCCCCGAAAAGCAGCATTGTAGAAACTTCACACTCAACGGAACGACTTGATTAGGGTAGTGTCAACAACGCAGCTAGCCTACCTCAGCAGTACTGTATCATTTTAATCATTTTAGTCAATTAGATTCTTGCTACGTAAGCTTAACTTTCTGTACATTCGAGACGTGTAGTCCACTTGTCATTCCAATCTCCTCTGCATTAGCGTAGCCTCTTCTCTAGCCTGTCAACTATGTGTCTGTCTATCCCTGTTCTCTCCTCTCTGCACAGACCATACAAACGCTCCACACCGCATGGCCGCGGCCACCCTAATCTGGTGGTCCCAGCGCGCACGACCCACGTGGAGTTCCAGGTCTCCGGTAGCCTCTGGAACTGCCGATCTGCGGCCAACAAGGCAGAGTTCATCTCAGCCTATGCCTCCCTCCAGTCCCTCGACTTCTTGGCTCTGACGGAAACATGGATCACCACAGACAACACCGCTACTCCTACTGCTCTCTCTTCGTCCGCCCACGTGCTCTCGCACACCCCGAGAGCTTCTGGTCAGCGGGGTGGTGGCACCGGGATCCTCATCTCTCCCAAGTGGTCATTCTCTCTTTCTCCCCTTACCCATCTGTCTATCGTCTCCTTTGAATTCCATGCTGTCACAGTTACCAGCCCTTTCAAGCTTAACATCCTTATCATTTATCGCCCTCCAGGTTCCCTCGGAGAGTTCATCAATGAGCTTGATGCCTTGATAAGCTCCTTTCCTGAGGACGGCTCACCTCTCACAGTTCTGGGCGACTTTAACCTCCCCACGTCTACCTTTGACTCATTCCTCTCTGCCTCCTTCTTTCCACTCGTCTCCTCTTTGGACCTCACCGTCTCACCTTCCCCCCCTACTCACAAGGCAGGCAATACGCTCGACCTCATCTTTACTAGATGCTGTTCCTCCACTAACCTCATTGCAACTCCCCTCCAAGTCTCCGACCACTACCTTGTATCCTTTTCCCTCTCGCTCTCATCCAACACTTCCCACACTGCCCCTACTCGGATGGTATCGCGCCGTCCCAACCTTCGCTCTCTCTCCCCCGCTACTCTCTCCTCTTCCATCCTATCATCTCTTCCCTCTCCTTAAACCTTCTCCAACCTATCTCCTGATTCTGCCTCCTCAACACTCCTCTCCTCCCTTTCTGCATCCTTTGACTCTCTATGTCCCCTATCCTCCAGGCCGGCTCGGTCCTCCCCTCCCGCTCCGTGGCTCGGCGACTCATTGCGAGCTCACAGAACAGGGCTCCGGGCAGCCGAGCGGAAATGGAGGAAAACTCGCCTCCTGCGGACCTGGCATCCTTTCACTCCCTCCTCTCTACATTTTCCTCCTCTGTCTCTGCTGCTAAAGCCACTTTCTACCACTCTAAATTCCAAGCATCTGCCTCTAACCCTAGGAAGCTCTTTGCCACCTTCTCCTCCCTCTTGAATCCTCCTCCCCTCCCCCCCTCCTCCCTCTCTGCAGATGACTTCGTCAACCATTTTGAAAAAGAAGGTCGACGTCATCCGATCCTCGTTTGCTAAGTCAAACGACACCGCTGGTTCTGCTCACACTGCCCTACCCTGTGCTCTGACCTCTTTCTCCCCTCTCTCTCCAGATGACATCTCGCGTCTTGTGACGGCCGGCCGCCCAACAACCTGCCCGCTTGACCCTATCCCCTCCTCTCTTCTCCAGACCATCTCCGGTGACCTTCTCCCTTACCTCACCTCGCTCATCAACTCATCCCTGACCGCTGGCTACGTCCCTCCCGTCTTCAAGAGAGCGAGAGTTGCACCCCTTCTGAAAAAACCTACACTCGATCCCTCCGATGTCAACAACTACAGACCAGTATCCCTTCTTTCTTTTCTCTCCAAAACTCTTGAACGTGCCGTCCTTGGCCAGCTCTCCCGCTATCTCTCTCAGAATGACCATCTTGATCCAAATCAGTCAGGTTTCAAGACTAGTCATTCAACTGAGACTGCTCTTCTCTGTATCACGGAGGCGCTCCGCACTGCTAAAGCTAACTCTCTCTCCTCTGCTCTCATCCTTCTAGACCTATCGGCTGCCTTCGATACTGTGAACCATCAGATCCTCCTCTCCACCCTCTCCGAGTTGGGCATCTCCCGCGGCCCACGCTTGGATTGCGTCCTACCTGACAGGTCGCTCCTACCAGGTGGCGTGGCGAGAATCCGTCTCC
Organism: Oncorhynchus nerka; assembly: GCF_034236695.1. Taxonomy (NCBI): domain Eukaryota; kingdom Metazoa; phylum Chordata; class Actinopteri; order Salmoniformes; family Salmonidae; genus Oncorhynchus; species Oncorhynchus nerka. The sequence goes on from NC_088415.1 coordinate 55,639,715, forward strand.
TCACCACGTGCTCTCACCACTGGTGTCCCCAGGGCTCTGTTCTAGGCCCTCTCCTATTCTCGCTATACACCAAGTCACTTGGCTCTGTCATAACCTCACATGGTCTCTCCTATCATTGCTATGCAGACGACACACAATTAATCTTCTCCTTTCCCCCTTCTGACGACCAGGTGGCGAATCGCATCTCTGCATGTCTGGCAGACATATCAGTGTGGATGACGGATCATCACCTCAAGCTGAACCTCGGCAAGACGGAGCTGCTCTTCCTCCCGGGGAAGGACTGCCCGTTCCATGATCTCGCCATCACGGTTGACAACTTCATTGTGTCCTCGTCCCAGAGCGCTAAGAACCTTGGCGTGATCCTGGACAACACCCTGTCGTTCTCAAATAACATCAAGGCGGTGGCCCGTTCCTGTAGGTTCATGCTCTACAACATCCGCAGAGTACGACCCTGCCTCACACAGGAAGCGGCGCAGGTCCTAATCCAGGCACTTGTCATCTCCCGTCTGGATTACTGCAACTCGCTGTTGGCTGGGCTCCCTGCCTGTGCCATTAAACCCCTACAACTCATCCAGAACGCCGCAGCCCGTCTGGTGTTCAACCTTCCCAAGTTCTCTCACGTCACCCCGCTCCTCCGCTCTCTCCACTGGCTTCCAGTTGAAGCTCGCATCCGCTACAAGACCATGGTGCTTGCCTCACGGAGCTGTGAGGGGAACGGCACCTCAGTACCTCCAGGCTCTGATCAGGCCCTACACCCAAACAAGGGCACTGCGTTCATCCACCTCTGGCCTGCTCGCCTCCCTACCACTGAGGAAGTACAGTTCCCGCTCAGCCCAGTCAAAACTGTTCGCTGCTCTGGCCCCCAATGGTGGAACAAACTCCTCACGACGCCAGGACAGTGGAGTCAATCACCACCTTCCGGAGACACCTGAAACCCCACCTCTTTAAGGAATACCTAGGATAGGATAAAGTAATCCTTCTCACCCCCCCCTTAAAAGACCTAGATGCACTATTGTAAAGTGGCTGTTCCACTGGATGTCATAAGGTGAAAGCACCAATTTGTAAGTCGCTCTGGATAAGAGCGTCTGCTAAATGACTTAAATGTAAATGTAAGAAGAGAGGAAGAGACAGGGATGAGAGAGAGAGGAAGAGACAGGGATGGAGAGAGAGAGAGAGGAAGAGACATGGATGGAGAGAGAGAGAGAGGAAGAGACAGGGATGGAGAGAGAGAGAGAGAGGAAGAGACAGGGATGGAGAGAGAGAGAGAGAGGAAGAGGCAGGGATGGAGAGAGAGAGAGGAAGAGGCAGGGATGGAGAGAGAGAGAGAGGAAGAGACAGGAATGGAGAGAGAGAGGAAGAGACAGGAATGGAGAGAGAGAGGAAGAGACAGGAATGGAGAGAGAGAGGAAGAGACGGATGGAGAGAGAGAGGAAGAGACAGGGATGGAGAGAGAGAGGAAGAGACAGGGATGGAGAGAGAGGAAGAGACAAGGATGGAGAGAGAGAGGAAGAGACATGGATGGAGAGAGAGAGAGAGAGAGGAAGAGACATGGATGGAGAGAGAGAGAGAGAGGAAGAGACATGGATGGAGAGAGAGAGAGAGAGAGAGAGAGGAAGAGACATGGATGGAGAGAGAGAGAGAGGAAAAGACATGGATGGAGAGAGGAAGAGACATGGATGGAGAGAGAGAGAGGAAGAGACATGGATGGAGAGAGAGAGAGGAAGAGACATGGATGGAGAGAGAGAGAGGAAGAGACATGGATGGAGAGAGAGAGAGGAAGAGACATGGATGGAGAGAGAGAGAGGAAGAGACAGGGATGGAGAGAGAGAGAGGAAGAGACAGGGATGGAGAGAGAGAGAGAAAGAGACAGGGATGGAGAGAGAGAGAGGAAGAGACAGGGATGGAGAGAGAGAGAGGAAGAGACAGGGATGGAGAGAGGGAGAGGAAGAGACAACGATGGAGAGAGAGAGGGAGACAAAATGTAAAAAATATAAAACAATTAGAGAGTGTCATTTTCCCCAAATTTGAGAGCTGTGGGTTGGCAGCGCACTACATTGCTGCCTGCCATAAGTTGAGGGACAGTGTCTGACAAACCAATCAACCTGCACATGTCCTCTACTGTATGCGTATTGTTATTGTTGAATGTATGGTTATTTTGACACTTGGTTATTGTTGTTACTGTTGTCCCGTTGACAATTTTGAATCTAATTTTTATATTGTAAATATCCAAAATAAGCTTTGGCAATATGTACATTGTTACATCATGCCAATAAAGCAAATTGAATTGAGAGAGAGAGACAGGATGGGGAGAAAGAGAGAGGAAGAGACAGGTATGGGGAGAAAGAGAGAGGAATAGAGAGAGGAAGAGACATGGATGGGGAGAAGGAGAGAGAGAGAAAGAGAGGAAGAGACAGGGATGGGGAGAAAGAGGGGAAGAGACAGGGATGGGGAGAAAGAGAGAGCGAGAAAGAGACTAGAGGTCGACCGATTATGATTTTTCAACGCCGATACCGATTATTGGAGGACCAAAAAAAGCCGATACCGATTAAATCGGCCGACTTTTAAAATGTATTTGTAATAATGACAATCACAACAATACTGAATGAACACTTATTTTAACTTAATATAATACATCAATAAAATCAATTTAGCATCAAATAAATAATGAAACATGTTCAATTTGGTTTAAATAACGCAAAAACAAAGTGTTGGAGAAGAAAGTAAAAGTGCAATATGTGCTATGTAAGAAAGCTTTAAGTTCCTTGCTCAGAACATGAGAACATATGAAAGCTGGTGGTTCCTTTTAACATGTCTTCATTATTAGCAGCGAAGAAGTTTTAGGTTGTAGTTATTATTATTATATACCATTTGTATTTCATTAACCTTTGACTATTGGATGTTCTTATAGGCACTTTAGTATTGCCAGTGTAACAGTATAGCTTCCGTACCTCTCCTCGCTCCTACCTGGGCTCGAACCAGGAACACAACGACAACAGCCACCCTCGAAGAGCGTTACCCATGCAGAGCAAGGGGAAAATCTACTCCAAGTCTCAGAGCGAGTGACGTTTGAAACGCTATTAGCGCGCACCCCGCGAACTAGCTAGCTATTTCACATCACATCGTTACACCAGCCTAATCTTGGGAGTTGATAGGCTTGAAGTCATAAACAGCAGAGCTGCTGGCAAAACGCACAAAAGTGCTGTTTGAATGAATGCTTATGAGCCTGCCGGTGCCCACCATCGCTCAGTCAGACTGCTCTATCAAATCATAGACTTAATTATAACATAATAACACACAGAAATACGAGCCTTAGGTCATTAATATGGTAGAATCCGGAAACTATCATCTCGAAAACAAAACATTTATTCTTTCAGTGAAATACGGAACCGTTCCGTGTTTTATCTAACGGGTGGCATCCATCAGTCTAAATATTCATGTTACATTGCACAACCTTCAATGTTATGTAATAATTACGTAAAATTCTGGTAAATTAGTTCGCAATGAGCCAGGCTGCCCAAACTGTTGCAAATACCCTGACTCTGCGTGCAATGAACGCAAGAGAAGTGACACAATTTCACCTGGTTAATATTGCCTGCTAACCTGGATTTCTTTTAGCTAAATATGCAGGTTTAAAAATATATACTTGTGTATTGATTTTAAGAAAGGCATTGGTGTTTATGGTTAGGTCCACATTGGAGCAACGACAGTCCTTTTTCGCAAATGCACACCGCATCGATTATATGCAACACAGGACACGCTAGATAAACTAGTAATATCATCAACCATGTGTAGTTATAACTAGTGATTATGATTGATTAAGTTTAATGATAGCTAGCAACTTACCTTGACTTCTTACTGCATTCGCGTAACAGGCGGGCTCCTCGTGAGGCAGGTGGTTAGAGCGTTGGACTAGTTAACTGTAAGGTTGCAAGATTGAATCCCCGTTCTGCCCCTGAACAAGGCCTAGGCCGTCATTGAAAATAAGAATGTGTTCTTAACTGACTTGCCTAGTTAAATAAAGGTTAAATAAAAGGTGTAAAAATAAATAAATAAATATTTATTTAAAAAAATCTGTGTCCAAAATGCCCGATTTCCGATTGATATGAAAACTTGAAATCGGCCCTAATTAAATCGGCCATTCTGATTAATCGGTCGACCTCTAGAAGAGACAGGGATGGGAGACGGGGGTTCAATATTGTTTTGTAGTATTTACTCTTTTGGGTCACTACTTAGATATTCCTATTTTGACAAGGTAAATACTTGGCTAACACTAGTTCACTTGAGAGACCTAACTTAAAATCACTATTTTAAGGTATCAGTGTATAAACTGGTTTTAAAAAACTTGAAAATAATATATATATATATATATATATTATATATATTCTTTACCTATATAGCCCTTATTCATAAGTAGTACACCACATAGGACAGTACACATAGTACAGTACAGCACATTACCACACAACACTTACAGCCATTCGAAACCAACCAACCGACACACACACACACACACACACACACAACTCCACACCACAATCAATAAGACATCACTTCACACACTATCACAGTCAGCAAGGAAGGGATGTTGACTGACTGACTGATATCATCACTGAATAGTAGTGGCATAGGACTGTAAACATTGCAGACTAATTTGTTGGTATAGTATTACATGCCTTCACCATTTTGTTTGTTATGGGTAGGCTATTGATAGTGTAATCATAACTGAATAAAGTTGTATGAATGGCTGAGGTAATAGATGTGTTGCACGATATACGGAACAGGACCGGCGAGTGGTGTACTCTCAGGTGCAGACTAGGCAGGTACGCTGCACGCGCACCAGAGGGCGCTCTACTCAACAACCGGTGATTAGCAGATCCAACTGCACCGACAGGAGAGAATGAATGGCCATAATTAAACAGATCCCCCGTTCACAGAACCCAGCCTAACGCCAAAATGAATCAAAGCAGTCGTTGGAGCTGCTATTCGAGCGCCATGAAGTTTCGACTGACATTTCCATAGCTACAGAAACGGTGCTGGACACGGTGGACAGGGATACTCGATCAATGGCAGTGCCGTGGTAACATATATCATTCAGTAATCCTTGTTGAGAAATGTATTTTCACCTAAAGGTAAAATATTTTATTCATTTGCTTGTCATCTGTCTGTAGACAAGTGCAGGCGAGACGACCTGCATGCTGAGTATTCTCGGATATCCCCGACCTTGGTGCAACATAGGTCTATTAGCAACACTGTTACATTGCCAGAGGCAAACCACGTCTTGAGAGACTACATGCTGAAAGGGAGAGACATGACTATAGGCTTCGCTCACTATAGGCTACGTGTCCATGCCAAACACAGAGAGATCTGGTGACTCATGTTCTAATCGGGCTGGAGCTTTTCAGTTCTAATTGCCCATGTTCATTCAAGAAGGGTGCAACTGTGGCCCGCAATTCGGTGCGTTCCTGCATGTGGGCTTTCCTGCCTCTGCAGGAACTCTTTTGTACTTCTATTGGTCCATTTTTTTGTTAGGGGAGGCGGGGTGCTTCAGTACCTATGTGGCAATAATGCACAATAATGTTGGATGCCAACCGCCGACAAACCCCATATTTGGGCACTGTTTTCCCGCAGTTCTGTTATCGATGGCGAGGGCAGGCGTTTAGCTTAGCCAGCTAGTCCTAAGGAGGACTCCGGTACACAGCAGGCAGGAGGCGAGGGAGACACCAAGATAGCTAGCACACGGTGTCGCTAACTACCAAGGTAGCTAGTACACAGTGTTGCCCTAGCCTCCAGATATAGTGTCCTTCACCTCCGTCTGTCATGCAAGGTTTTATCCTGTACACAGGAGGCGGGGGCAACACCGTGTGCTAGCTAGCTACCTAGCAAGCTAGCACTGCTAGCCCACGGTGTCGATAAGTAGTTAGCTAGCACACAGTGTCGCCCCAGCCTCCCGCCTGCTGTGCTAGCGGGAGGTGGGGGTGAGCGGTAGACAGTGTCCTTCACCCCCCGCCTGTTTCCCACAGTTCCGTTAACAACGGTGAGGGCAGGTGTTTGACCAGGGGTGAAAGTGAGGCGGTACGGCGTCCCAGCAAAATAAATAGTGGAAGTGCACTGTGTCAGTAAAACGAGCCTATCACAATTAATACAACATGCCAAAAAAACTATAGGCTATGACACCACTATTTAACATTACTGCATGTCAGCCGCATGAAAACCTATAGGCTATGACACCACTATTTAACATTACTGCATGTCAGCCGCATGAAAACCTATAGGCTATGACACCACTATTTAACATTACTGCATGTCAGCCGCATGAAAACCTATAGGCTATGACACCACTATTTAACATTACTGCATGTCAGCCGCATGAAAACCTATAGGCTATGACACCACTATTTAACATTACTGCATGTCAGCCGCATAAAAACCTATAGGCTATGACACCACTATTTAACATTACTGCATGTCAGAAAACCGCATGAAAACCTATAGGCTATGACACCACTATTTAACATTACTGCATGTCAGCCGCATAAAAACCTATAGGCTATGACACCACTATTTAACATTACTGCATGTCAGCCGCATGAAAACCTATAGGCTATGACACCACTATTTAACATTACTGCATGTCAGCCGCATGAAAACCTATAGGCTATGACACCACTATTTAACATTACTGCATGTCAGCCGCATGAAAACCTATAGGCTATGACACCACTATTTAACATTACTGCATGTCAGCCGCATGAAAACCTATAGGCTATGACACCACTATTTAACATTACTGCATGTCAGCCGCATAAAAACCTATAGGCTATGACACCACTATTTAACATTACTGCATGTCAGCCGCATAAAAACCTATAGGCTATGACACCACTATTTAACATTACTGCATGTCAGCCGCATGAAAACCTATAGGCTATGACACCACTATTTAACATTACTGCATGTCAGCCGCATGAAAACCTATAGGCTATGACACCACTATTTAACATTACTGCATGTCAGCCGCATGAAAACCTATAGGCTATGACACCACTATTTAACATTACTGCATGTCAGCCGCATGAAAACCTATAGGCTATGACACCACTATTTAACATTACTGCATGTCAGCCGCATGAAAACCTATAGGCTATGACACCACTATTTAACATTACTGCATGTCAGCCGCATGAAAACCTATAGGCTATGACACCACTATTTAACATTACTGCATGTCAGCCGCATGAAAACCTATAGGCTATGACACCACTATTTAACATTACTGCATGTCAGCCGCATGAAAACCTATAGGCTATGACACCACTATTTAACATTACTGCATGTCAGCCGCATGAAAAAATAGTGAATTACCTGGAAACCGGTTGGTATTCGCTCCAAATTGCATTGTGGTTTGAGGCCGAGAGCTCGCAGACAAGGCCGGAGATGAGTGACCGAGAGGAGTAGGGAGGGCCCGCAATTTGGGCAGTGCATGTTGAAAATACCAAATAGACAATTGTTGAGTTGCGATTGTCAGTGAAAATCAGAGAGACCCAGCCAGGCGTATCGCAATATTTAAAAACACAGTTGCGCAAAAACTGTTTGGAAAGCAAATGGCTATTGCTGTAAAGAGATGACAAAGAAAAGGGTCCAGAGTGGCGCAGCGGTCTAAGGCACTACATCTCAGTGCTCGAGGCGTCACTACAGACACCCTGGTTCGAATCCAGGCTGTATCACACCCGGCCGTGATTGGGGGTCCCATAGGGCGGGGCACAACTGGCCCAGCGTTGTCCAGGTTTTGCAGGTGTAGGCCGTCATTGTAAATAAGAAATTGTTCTTAACTGACTTGCCTAGTTAAATAAATAAAAAATCTGTATTTTGGTGTATTCTGTATTCTTAACTTAATTGTATTTGTATCTCCCCTTCTCGTAGGCCAATTATATAGATCAGACAACATATTTTTATTGATAAGTTTGTCAGTGTCAGCAGAGTAAGCTACCCTGTAATTGTCGTAGTATTAAAAAAAAGCATGGGGCACGAAGGTTGTCCCATACCAGTAAGAAATGTAATATAATTTCTGACCCACATTCAAAAGCGTCACACAAGCGGTGCGGGTGTTCATGAAGGAACCAATGAGATGCTCGAGGGGGGCGTTCCTGCAGGTGCACGAATGCCGACGTACAGGAACGCCCCGAATTTCGGGGCTGCAATTGCACACTATTGGTTCAATCAATCTCTCTCTGGCACACCATGTGCATTGAGTAGCCTAGTAATATGTGCGTTTTTACAGTTTTCCCGCGATATAGGGCTAAAGCATATTGTTGGGCCATATATATTTAGTTGTGTGAATCATTTTGATTAATGCATGCCAATGGTCAGATCAAACCAATAGTCTACATACAGTTCAGCTGATCTCTCTCACTCTCTGTGCGCCTGGTAAAGGCTGCGTGAACTCGTAATTGTGGAAATATGAACCGAATGTCACTATTCTGATTTCTCCGTTTCTCATACCATGTTTTCAGGGAGACCACGAATAATGCCTCCGTTCCCATCATGAACTACTGTCAAATAAAGCTATTCCAGTATAATATTATACATGCAATTTAACAGACGCTTTTACCAAAAGCGACTTACAGTTATGCGTGCATTCATTTTACATATGAGTGGTCCCAGGAATCAAACCCAACACTACCCTGGCTTTACAAGCGCCTTGCTCTCTCTAACAACTGAGCTAAAAAGGACAGGATAAAATGCAACACGGCTAAAACATGGAATGTGAAACACACACAGTATTCAGTGGCCAAAAGAGGTAGGCTATGGAAAGACGGACAAGAAGATAGAATCATAAAAAATAACTTTTACTATGTTCCTTCTGCTTCCATTGGATAGAAACAGAATACGTACAAATGCAAGCAGTTGACCAGTGGGCTTCAGTTTTCCTCACCTTTGTTAAAACTGATAGCCAAAGTTATTAACCACAAACTCAGCATGATTCAGCCGAGTGCATTCAAAATCACCTCTTCAAAGTATGTTCTGCTCTGTAAAGACACCATCAATTCCCTCTAGAAAATAGTTTACTCGCCAGCAACGGGAATAATGTTGTAATCCGTTGATCGTCAATTGCAGCGGTTTTGCTTCGTCTCCGGTTCGCGTGCCCCCTTGGCTTTATCTTATCTTGTGCTATCCCCACTTATTTCTTATTTCTTTCCATTCGATCTCAGCCTCTTTACTCTGGCTGCGTGTACAGCGCCGATCCGTATTTCCATTCATTAAGAGCGAAATCCTCTTGGTTTTTCTTCTTGCTACCTCTCTACACGGAATCAACAGAGAACGAACCCCCTACTCCAAAAATCACAGTGTTTTTACTCTGCAAGCGGGGAATAGCGCTTTTGTAGGAGTTGACTTGGGGAATTGCACACTGTAGCCTGGTCATCAGACTCAGTCTCATCTTCTTTCACGAATGTCCATTAGTGCCATTCAACCAGTTAATTATTATTATTGTCTGTCTGTCATCAGTGATACGTGCAGTGGCTACCCATCATTCAGGGCAGAGTCCTACCTGTTTTGAGTCCCATCTGTTTAGCAAAAAATATATATACGTATATTGTTGTTGTTGTTTGCTGTTGCCTGTTTTGCATGTTATTTTGGCATTAATGCGTTTCACATATCAGTTTGCAAACAATGTAAAAAAACAACAACAACATTGAGCTAATAAAGCAGCATACAAACATGGTCTCTTTTTTGCTTTCTTGATTAAGGCGGCTCTAAAATGCAGGTGTTTCAGCCTAACTCAGTGGCTTCTGTGGTGGTGGCGCAGCCAGCGGAATTTACGGAGCGTAGGGGTTGGTAATGTCCTCTGGTTGCGCCGTGATTGGCTCAGTGTTCTGTCACTCATGGGGACAATACGTCACCGGGAAATCTACAGGGAGAGCTCGAAAATTCAAGCCCCTTGGGTGCTGCCATAGATTTACATTAGAAGTGACAATCCAATAAGACTCAAGGCCATTGGCCACAGATAAAATGATGTCAAATCACGTTATATCTACCATAGCTTTGATTGGACTGATCATGTCAACATCATACTTTCAAAATCGTAGCTAGCACGCTAGACAAGCAGTCATCATTATGGCAAAATCCTTTTCAATCCTAGTCAAATTGAAGAGAAATTATAGATAAAAACGTATCAGTGCTCATCGGCCATTGGACATAAACATTAAACAAGAAGTTGGAAATCGCTAATTCAACAATGAGTGGTTTGGAAGGAATCAGTGGTAAACTACAAGCGTTGCAAAGCAATCACTGGCCTGCTATTCAGTGGAGAGGGTGTGTGGTCTAAGTCTGTGTTTAAGGGTCTCTTTTCCAAGCTTAAAAGGATCAACATTGACATGCCATGGACCAGGAAAGGTTGAACACATTGGCCATGCTGTCAATCCAGTATAACTTCTGCCACATCCAAAACAACTGGATGAACTGTTTTGCTGCCAGAGAAGGCTCCACTGATAGCCAGGTGTAGCAGTGGTAAGGATTCACTCCATGGCGCTGCAATGGAAGCTCTGCTGTTGGGACAGCATTATGTAGGGCCTAACAGTTTGTGGGCACCGTTTGTAACCGGTATAGTGCAATGAATGTATTGTTTAGTGTTGTGTTGTGTAGTGGCTATGCTGGCATGCATAAAACATATATATATTTTTTTGCCCCACCAAGATGTACATGCTAAGATCGCCACTGCTTCTGCCACGTTGAAATCTCAGACTTCTGTGAGTTCAAGACAACTGGCAACTCTGAGAAAAACTGAACTCTGACTGGGAAAATACGTTTTGATCGGTCATCCTCTGGCCTCGTTCTAGAGCTCCAATCTGAAGATCACTGACGTCATGATTCAACCTTGTTTTTTTTAACTAATTCCCAGTTGTCTTGAAAGCACAATAAATCCAGAGAATGCCAGACTTTGATGACAAAGTTTGATGACAAAATGTGCCCACGAGAAGGACCGCCGCGCCACCTTCCTGTTCAAGTGAGCAAAGCACAACAAGGTGAGTCCAAAAATGTCTTGTATGCTGCTGCATAAATGATGTATTGTGCCAGGGAGATGTATATACTATAGCTAAGAAAGTGATACTTTATGTTGTGCTGTAGCTGTTAGTAGCCCAAGTTCCTCACCCTAATAATTTGGTCCCTTTCCCCCAGATAACTTAGCCTACTGTTCTGACTTGGTGGTGCACATGTAGCCTATAGCCTGTTTTAGAGAAATGTAATCATTGAATATTGTAAGAGCTTTCATTGTCTGCTTATATGCCCCCTTTCTTTATCCTACGGTTCTGACTTGGTCTACAGGGAGAATACTTTAAGGACGGTCTGTGTTTTGAATTCTGTCGCTGTACATTTCAAAAGTGCTGAACAAATAGTTATATTGACTAGCTTGCTAATTAATGTCTTAATCGAAATTACGGATTGCCTTTTATCCACTCGTTGTCCCCTTATGCCATAGTTTGTACATCTCAATTTACAGTAGAAAGCACATTTGTCTAATTAAGAAAGTCAGCCAAAGTCAGCTATGTTTTTTAAAAAGGCAGTAAATGAGGCTGTGGCAGGTGTAGTAGACCTTACAGTGAAATATTTACTCAAGAGCCCTTAACCAATAATACAGTTTTAAGAAAAATACCTACAAAAATTAAGAAATAAAGTAACAAACAATTAAAGAGCAGCAGTAAAATAACAATAGCGAGGCTATAAACAGAGGGTACCGGTACAGAGTAAATGTGCGGTGGCACCAGTTAGTCGAGGTAATTGAGGTAATAAATACATGTGGGTAAAGTTATTAAAGTGACTATGCATCGATAATAACAGAGAGTAGCAGCAGTGTAAAAGAGGGGGAGGGGCAATGCAAGTAGTCTGGGTAGTCATTTGATTTGATGTTCAGTAGTCTTATGGCTTGGGGTAGAAGCTGTTTAGAAGACTCGGCGCTCCGGTACCGCTTGCCGTGTGGTAGCAGAGAGAACAGCCTATGACTAGCGTGGCTGGAGTCTTTGACCATTTTTGGGGCCTTCCTCTGACACCGCCTGTTATAGAGGTCCTGGATGGCAGGAAGCTCGGCCCCAGTGATGTAATTTTAGGTATAAAGTCACTCACTCACACATGTAATATTTATCCTGATCATAAAGGACTTTGAATAAGATACTTTATGAGGACTAAAGAATTGTGGCACATGTTTTTTTTTTTTCAGGACTTGGCTACATTGACTATGTACTTTCAGGTCATACCTCAGATGCTCCCACAAACAGGCAGAAAGAGACAGATAGAGAGAGATGGAGGGACAGAGAGAGAAATATAGTGGGAAAGGGAGCGTGAATCACTCGGTGGGTGCTTTAATGAACAATACTGCCCTCTGTTGGTTTCTTTCCTACATGCCATACATACAATTAATTGGCATATGTACTATATGTTGGCCCATACCATAGAGAATCATACAAGCCTCTAGTGGCCAAAAGGCCATTTTAGCATGGGAAGAGCCATGGAGGGCTTCCACAATTTTAAAGTAGTCAACTGGGTGGGGATTTTTGCGGGTTGTAGCCTCAATGGCGCTGGCCATGCTGTCACAGACGCTATAACAGCACAGATGTAAAGATGAGTCCTCTATCTATTTCTATGGCAAAGGCATAGGCATGTGTAGGTAGGTAGACCCATACATACAATTGCATGTTTACATCATTTAGCAGGTGTTCTTTTTATTCTGGTTAGAACCAGTTTGCACTGCTCTGTGAAGGGAGTAGTACACAGCGTTGTACCAGATCTGTAGTTTCTTGACAACTTCTTCGCATGGAATAGCCTTCATTTCTGAGAACAAGAATAGACTGACGAGTTTCAGAAGAAAGGTCTTTGTTTCTGGCCATTTTGACCCTGTAATCGAACCCACAAATGCTGATGCTCCAGATACTCAACTAGTCTGAAGGCCAGTTTTATTGCTTCATTAATCAGAACAAAGGTTTCCAGCTGTGATAACATAATTGCAAAATTATTTTCTAATGATCAATTAGCCTTTTAAAATAATAAACGTGGATTAGCTAACACAACATGCCATTGGAACACAGGAGTGATGGCTGCTGATAATGGGCCTCTGTACGCTTATGTAGATATTCCATAAAAAAATCTGCCGTTTCCAGCTACAATAATCATTTACAACATTAACAATGTCTACACTGTATTTCTGATCAATTTGATGTTATTTTAATTAATGGACAAAAAAATGAGCTTTTCTTTCAAAACAAGGACATTTCTAAGTGACCCCAGACTCTTGAACGGTAGTGTATAAAAAAATACAAATAATTGTTGACTCAGGGATTGAAACCAACAACCTTTCATTTACTGGCCCAACACTCTTAACCGCTGGGCTAACTTCCGCCCGTGTAGGTAAAACCATCCATACAAGACATTAGCATGTGTAGTTGAGCAGCCCATAAATACAAGACATTGGAATGTGTAGTTAGGTAAGCCCTGTTTGTCGGTCATCCTCTGCAGTACCATTCCTCACAGGAAATCAGTCTATAAATAGTTGTTCAGGTGAATATCCATTGTGAAGCAAAGGAGACAGATGGGCCTGTCCCAAATGACACCTTATAGTGAGTGTACTAATTTTGGAGAGAGCCCAATAGGCTCTGGTCAAAAGTAATGAACTATATAGGGAATAGGGTGTCATTTGGGACACACCACATGTACATAATGCAACATCAATTGTGAGGATTCTACGAGCTTCCATACAATTTGAATGCAAAATGATTGTGACTGACAGACACAGCCATTGGTTACACAACAAGTGTGATAAGAGGATAGATAGTAATTATAATGACAAAATGAAGTTAACCCAAATGCATGTTTATTTGAAGTCAACAACTGAATCGGTATAGTAACAAAAAAGCTAATACTGTATGAACGATCAGAACAGCCAACGGAGACGGAACTCGGCATTATGACATCATCACCATAGTGCAGTCCCACCTTGATGACATCATTAGCAATAGTACAAATTAGGTAACATCCATGACAGCACTATTCCCATGTGATATGGATAGTTATTCAAAGGGAAGACTTATCATCCAAAAAGAACGCTAACAAAGTAGACTCGTCATTAAAATAATATTTTGTGGAAAATAACACAGATAGTGTCTACGTTCTCAAATGGCACCCTATTTTCTATTATAGTGCACTACTTTTGATCAGAGCCCTATGGGAAGGGCTATGAGGCCTGGTCAAAAGTAGTGCAGTACATAGGGAATAGGGTGCCATTTGGGACGCATCCAGTGTCTCCAGAGTCTGTTTGGGTCAATCATTATACACACCACACACTCATACACAAACTCACACACACACACACACACACACACACACACACACACACACACACACACACACACACACACACAGGCACGCACACACACACAGGCACGCACAAACACACTGTAGTCACAGACTACATGTACCTCATGCACATGTGTGTGTGAGTGTGTATCAGTGTGCTTGTAAAAATAACCAGTAAAGGCAACACTATATACATGAAATTATATAAAAATGGTGGACTGTCGAAACAATAAGATACGCCAAACTACCCTCTAACCTTAAAATATTGAACATCTATTTATAAAAAAAGAAAAAAAAAGATTAGCAATTGAATTGAAAGTAATACATTTAAAAGTATGCACACCTTTCTTTGAAAAATAAACATCATTTTTAAATCTATTCTTCAAGATAACATACTACAAAATAAGAAGAGAGAGAGCAGTGGAGAAAGAGCATTCCCCCAACAATGGTGCAGAAAAGAGAGCAGAAAGGTGGACAGGTGATAGGGGTAAGACAGTGTGTTCCAAAGCAAGAAAAACAGCTGCTCGTCACTGACACCTGGTGGCAGAAAGCTGTAACTGCACACAAATGCAATGCGTTCCAAAGCGTGGAGTGTTCTAGAATATAATAGATGTCTGCAGACTGGGGAGTAGGGAAAGCCCATATGGCTAGAATGATTCTAATTCTATGGACAAGCCGTCAAACACTTCCATCAGTCGGTTGATCGTCTCATATAGGGGCTTGTCATTTGGTCAAAGCTATAGTGTGTTCCACCTTCTTTTCTCATGCAGACATTTCATGCAATCTTCTAGAGCTAGGACAGGACGATAGATATGAGCAAATACAGGTCCAGTTGGAAACATCCAGTAAGTAGGTCTACTATTATCTTTCGTTTCCGTGAAGTAGACAGACATTCCTGGTTCCAACTCCTCATCAGTTGAAAGGTCAAAGGTTACGTACGACTGGGACTACTTAGAAAATGCAACTCACCAAATGGAAACTCCTCTCTTAAGAAAGTGAGCGAGCCAAATGAACACATTGTGAGTGACTGACACCACGCTCCCATTTCGTCTGCAGACATCTCTTTCTCTCCCCAGAGAGGCTGTATACCGTAGCTTATTACGACAGCAGACTCACTAGATTACCTACTCCCATAGAGATCGCATAGAGCTGGATAGAGGGCTCAATTTTGCTGCCGTGCAGTCACAGAAGTAGCCATGGTATAGATATTACCTCTGGCTATTCCCATCCACAACAGCCCGGTGGCAAAATGGCAATGGGGGATGAGATAGAAGCAATCCCTGATCATTCCCTAGGTGTACAAAACTACCACAGACGGAATTAACAATTCTATAACAACAGCAACAGAACGGACCCCTGGTGTCCAGTCCAGACGTCAGGCTGGCGCGCTGGCCGGTCGCATCAGACAATAGCTCGCTGAACGAGCAAATCTAGTAATGCTCTAGCTAGCTATGAAGTTATTCAAATGTGTTTTCTGAGTGTGTGTGTGGGAGACAATTAAGAGAAAGGTCAAAGAGATGGAAGGATGGTCAGAGAGATGGAGAGAGGGGGGGTGCAGATAATTATAGAGAGAGGTAGGAGGGGACAGAGAGAGGGGGCCGAGAGAGGGGGGCAGAGAGAGAGAGATAAGGGACAAAGAGAGAGAGAGAGAGAGAGAGAGAGAGAGAGAGAGAGAGGGAGACAGAGAGAGAGAGAGATGAAGTTCAGTGTCAGTATGCATGCCTGAAGCAGAGAGAGTGCCCTGCCCACTGAACTGTACCCTGGTTAACTGCTGCCTGCAAGCCTGGCTGGACTCTTTTATTAGATTGCAGGGAATGATGTCATTTTAAAAGGTGCAGTGACTGTATTAGCCGCTTACATTAAGTGATGTCATTATAGCAAGCGTTTAGTGGCTGGTGGTTGGCCAGAGAGAGCATTCCAGAATGCAGCAGCAGGATAGAAGCGATGTGGTATAATTATATTCATTAGAGCTACTACAGTATCCCTCAGGGATAACAACAGAAATAAAGAAAATAGATCATCATAATCACTAATCATAATTAAATCATAACAATATGAACTCCTGGACTGACCAACAGACACTGAAAACCGTTAACACTGACAGTAAGTAAACACCAGAACAAAACAATCAAAACAGAAGGATCCAAACGGAATTCATACAAATATTTGTAGTACTTTTAGGTTTTCATTGCAACACACATTTTCCGAGATATTGATATTTTTCCCTCAGCATTAGTAAAAACAGGCAGACTTTAGATTATATACTGTACGGCAGTTAGTAACAGACAGAGGGAGATGTAGGGTAGGAGGAGGAGATGTAGGGTAGTAGGAGGAGGAGATGTAGGGTAGGAGGAGGAGGAGATAAAGAGAGAGAGGAGGAGCGAGAAAGAGAGAGAGAGGAAATTATAGTGTATTTACAGCACACCAAACGTTTTTTGTTGGTTTTCTGAGTAAAAAGAATGCTATATAATTATATATATATTTATATCGGAATCCCGCACTGTGACCATACAGGGATGCTGTTTTTGCATGGGGTGTGTTGTGTGGTAGTGTAGGGGTTGAATTGTATTGTATCCGGGGACCTCTTTTGTGATAGCAAATTCATAATTAGAACACAACTCGAGTTAGAGAAATATAGCATACGATGACTTTTACTTCGGCAGTGCATGACTGGACCAAACCATTTTTCGGGCCCTGGAAAGCAACATTTTAAAGGCCCACCTCTTGGCATCGGAGAGAAAACATCGAAGTTTTCAAGCTAATTTCTTGCAATTCTACACATTTCATCATTGGGGCAGAGAGATCTTTGTTTGTTGCAGCTTTAAACGTAATGTCCTGCAATTCTACAAACGTTGACATGAGAATTTAGCAGTTTTACAGCTTAAATTACAGTGCATTTATGTACAAATAAAAAATAAACATTTGGGGGGGGGGGTCCATATTATTACATGTACTGTATTACACCCTCTAAACTTATTCCACAGATCCCTTGGCCAAAATGAGTTTCATCTGTTGTTGTTAGTAATATTCATACTTCAAGAACCCCTGTTGCATTGTATTGTCATGTGTTTAGATTCTGTTGCCTTCATGTTACAATGGACCCTGGTCAAAAGTAGTGCACTATGTAGGGAATAGGGGTTGTATTGGTCTGTTTGTTTGTTTGTGTGTGTGTGTGTGTGTGTGTGTGACAGAGAAAGACGGGAAAGAGAGAGAGGTTATGTACAGCAGTTGTTGTTGATTGATTTGAGACAGATTTCTGAACAGAAGAATGTCATATAGAGTCTGTCCTGGTCTGTAGTAGTCTATGTGGGGAGTGATAGAACAGAGAGAAGACAATAGGGAAAATGAAAGACAGATGAGTGGGAGGGATGGTATGGATAAATGGGTGGGGGACAGCGTTTGGTGGTTCAGAAACTGTATTTCAGCATAACACGCTGGAATGGGAATGACATTTTTGCAATAATATGTGGAGTACAATTTTTGCATTTGTGTCACTGACAGTTGAATGCTAATGAAACATGTATATGTACTGTATATGCATGTATAAAAAATGTGTTTTTCCTCTTAAATCAAGAAATCGAACATTACTTTGCATTACTATGATCCTGTTCCATGGACATGTGCCTGTTTGTATGTTCATGTGAGCATGAACAGGATGTGTAACAGTGTGTCAGTGACACGTAACACATAGTGTGTGTGTGTGTGTGTGTGTGTGTCAGTGGACATGAGGAAGTCATGTATATAAGTGCAAATAATCGCACTGTTTTCAATGCAGGTGAAGCTTTTCTGTTTTTCCTGTCAGTCTCAGTACTGGCGAATCTTATATTTCACCATTTCCCTGTCTGTCTGTCCCCTACTCCTCCCCCTCTGGCTGCTGTGAAGAACTGAAGCTTGTGAAGACAAATGGAGGCGTTCCTCTCCCCCTCCCGACCCCTCCCTAGATGAAGTACTCCTTCTTGTCCTCTGCTCCGGAATGGCCGCCCTCGGCGTTGATGATGGCCGTGTCGGCGTCGGGAGCGTCATCGGAGCCCTTGGCCTCGTGGGTAAGATATGTCCCTGTGGATACAGACACAGACAGACCGCAGGGTCAGAGGTTAAATAACAAGTGGAGAGATGGGCTTGGAGTGGAGTGATAACAGCCACAGAATTAGGATCTCTGTAATGATAACACTGGGTTTGGAATCAATGGAAGTAGAGTAGCAGTAGCCTGAAATACAGAGCCGTTTTCCGCTGACATTCCACTCCTTGTACTCTGTGTCATATGCCAAACATACATGTCAAACATGTTTGCCATGACAAGGAGTGGCAAGGAGCAGAATGTTAGCACAAACAGACTGGTACCCAGGCTAGAGTAGCAGTGGAGAGGAAAATGAACGATGGAAAAATAGTGAAATAACTACAATGACTACACTTGAATTAGAAAAGCAGTGGTCTTGGAGGGGAATGAGAAGTGATTATGAGTGGGGCAGTGGAGGATGGTGGTAGGAGCTATAGGAGGATACTGTTGCATTGATTCCATTCCAGCCATTACAATGAGCCGGTCCTCCTATAGCTCTTTCCAAGAGCCTCCTCTTGAGTGGGGATATGTGTTATGGTATTCTTTTGGAGAGATTGGAAACCATTCTTTTGGAGAGATTGGAAACCCAAATTGGTCTACTCGGACAAGTTCTGGCCTGGTTTAGATCTTATCTGTCGGAAAGATATCAGTTTGTCTCTGTGATTGGTTTGTCCTCTGACAAATCAACTGTAAATTTCGGTGTTGCTCAAGGTTCCGTTTTAGGACCACTATTGTTTTCACAATATATTTTACCTCTTGGGGATGTCATTCGAAAACATAATGTTAACTTTCACTGCTATGCGGATGACACACAGCTGTACATTTCAATGAAACATGGTGAAGCCCCAAAATTGCCCTCGCTAGAAGCCTGTGTTTCAGACATAAGGAAGTGGATGGCTGCAAACTTTCTACTATTAAACTTGGACAAAACAGAGATGCTTGTTCTAGGTCCCAAGAAACAAAGAGATCTTCTGTTGAATCTGACAATTAATCTTAATGGTTGTACAGCCGTCTCAAATAAAACTGTGAAGGACCTCGGCGTTACTCTGGACCCTGATCTCTCTTTTGACGAACATATCAAGACTGTTTCAAGGACAGCTTTTGTCCATCTACGTAACATTGCAAAAATCAGAATCGTTCTGTCCAAAAATGATGCAGAAAAATGTATCCATGCTTTTGTTACTTCTAGGTTAGACTACTGCAATGCTCTACTTTCAAGGCTACCCGGATAAAGCACTAAATAAACTTCAGTTAGTACTAAATACGGCTGCTAGAATCCTGACTAGAACCCAACAATTTGATCATATTACTCCAGTGCTAGCCTCCCTACACTGGCTTCCTGTTAAGGCAAGGGCTGATTTCAAGGTTTTACTGCTAACCTACAAAGCATTACATGGGCTTGCTCCTACCTATCTCTCTGATTTGTTCCTGCCGTACATACCTACACGTACGCTACGGTCACAAGACGCAGGCCTCTTAATTGTCCCTAGAATTTCTAAGCAAACAGCTGGAGGCAGGGCTTTCTCCTATAGCGCTCCATTTTTATGGAATGGTCTGCGTACCCATGTGAGAGACGCAGACTCGGTCTCAACCTTTAAGTCTTTACTGAAGACTCATCTCTTCAGTGGGTCATATGATTGAGTGTAGTTTGGCCCAGGAGTGTGAAGGTGAACGGAAAGGCTCTGGAGCAACGAACCGCCCTTGCTGTCTCTGCCTGGCCGGTTCCCCTCTTTCCACTGGGATTCTCTGCCTCTAACCCTATTACAGGGGCTGAGTCACTGGCTTACTGGTGCTCTTTCATGCTGTCCCTAGGAGGGGTGCATCACTGGAGTGGGTTGAGTCACTGATGTGATCTTCCTGTCTGGGTTGGCGCCCCCCCCTTGGGTTGTGCCGTGGCGGAGATCTTTGTGGGCTATACTCGGCCTTGTCTCAGGATGGTAGGTTGGTGGTTGAAGATATCCCTCTAGTGGTGTGGGGGCTGTGCTTTGGCAAAGTGGGTAGGGTTATATCCTTCCTGTTTGGCCCTGTCCGGGGGTATCAACGGATGGGGCCACAGTGTCTTCTGACCCCTCCTGTCTCAGCCTCCAGTATTTATGCTGCAGTAGTTTATGTGTCGGGGGCTAGGGTCAGTTTGTTATACCTGGAGTAATTCTCCTGTCTTATCCGGTGTCCTGTGTGAATTTAAGTATGCTCTCTCTAATTCTCTCTTTATCTCTTTCTTTCTCTCTCCCGGAGGACCTGAGCCCTAGGACCATGCCTCAGGACTACCTGCCATGATGACTCCTTGCTTTCCCCAGTCCACCTGGCCGTGCTGCTGCTCCAGTTTCAACTGTTCTGCCTGCGGCTATGGAATCCTGACCTGTTCACCGGACGTGCTACCTGTCCCAAACCTGCTGTTTTCAACTCTCTAGAGACAGCAGGAGTGGTAGAGATACTCTTAATGATCGGCTATGAAAAGCCAACTGACATTTACTCCTGAGGTGCTGACTTGCTGGACCCTCGACAACTACTGTGATTATTATTATTTGACCATGCTGGTCATTTATGAACATTTGAACATCTTGGCCATGTTCTGTTATAATCTCCACCCGGCACAGCCAGAAGAAGACTGGCCACCCCTCATAGCCTGGTTCCTCTCCAGGTTTCTTCCTAGGTTTAGGCCTTTTCTAGGGAGTTTTTCCTAGCCACCGTGCTTCTACACCTGCATTGCTTGCTGTTTGGGGTTTTAGGCTGGGTTTCTGTACAGCACTTTGAGATATCAGCTGATGTACGAAGGGCTATATAAACACATTTGATTTGATTTGGTAAGGGTCAAGGGTCACCTTTGTGTCTGATGAGGTATCTGCCCAAGACGATGAGCAGACAGAGCAGGATGAAGACGATGACCGCCACCACTCCTCCAATCACAGCATGGTCCACTCCTGAAGAGGTAGACATGGCAGTGGGGTCTGGGACAAAGACAGGAGAGAGCGAGAGAGAGCAAGAGAGAGAAAGAAAGAAAGAAAGAAAGAAAGAAAGAAAGAAAGAAAGAAAGAAAGAGAAAGAAAGAAAGAAAGAAAAAGAAAGAGGGAGAAAGATAGAAGAGGGAGAGACAGAGAGAGAGAGAGAAAGAGGGAGAAAGATAGAAGAGGGAGAGACAGAGAGAGAGAGAGAAAGAGGGAGAAAGATAGAAGAGGGAGAGACAGAGAGAGAGAGAGAAAGAGGGAGAGGGACAGAAGAGAGAGAAAAAGAGAAAGGCAGAAAGGAAGGGAGAGAGATAAGAGGAAAAGTGACGGCATTAGTCTAAAAACTGAAACATTACAAACTAATCTAGACCCCAAAGAAAAGGATGAGGAAACCATGCAAAATTAAAGATGCATGAATACACCAGATGCATTAAACCGAATGGAACATAAAAAAGTCATTAAAAGTATAAAGCACATTATTTTATGCATCCATTGTGTGAGTGATGTATAATGTAGGTAGCATCTTAAATTGCACCCTTTTCCCAATATAGTGCACTACTTTTGACCAGGGCTCACTACCGTACATAGGGAATTCGGTGCCATTTGTGACATAGCCATAATCTACCTGGTGGCGTACTTAGCGTATGTTAGAGGCTGATCATCAAACTACACCACTCTCTCTTCCACAGAAAATATTATATTAATTGCATCTGGTAGCTCACGAAACACCTCTTTAACTTTGCATGGCATTGGTTCAAACCCTCTATCAAGACCACTGTCACGTTGACAGATAGTCACCCAGATGTAGCTACAGAACTGTGAGACCAAAGGCAAGAAAACATAACGTACAGCGGGACTGAGATACAAGAGGAAAATACAGAGGATTGTGGTGAAGTGAGTGGCACCACCACACAATGCCTTGATAATAAACCAAGGGCGAGAAATAGAGACACAGCCAACCGTCCGTGTCACAAATGTCATCCTATTCCCTATTTAGTACACTACTTTTGACTGAATCATATCCAATTTTATACACATGTTTAGCAGATGTTATTGCTAATGTAGCGAAATGCTGTTCCTAGCTCCAGAGCCCTATGGTGATCCTTATGGGCTCTGGTCCAAAGTAGTGCACTACACAGGCAATAGGATGACATTTAGGAAGCAGACACAGCCAACCAAGAGCCAAACACAGGGGAGAAGAGGAGGATAGAGAGGAGCCCCTGACTGGTAGCGTCCATCAGAGAGAAGAGAGAGAAGCACGGCAGGGGGGTGGCCAAGGAGGAGGTGAAAGAGAGAGACAGTCCTTGCTGAGGAGGCAGTATTGTGAATTAGCACATAAACCCTGTTGTCAGCACCACCAGGGAAATGAGACAGGGGCAGTGGCCCAATGGCACCCTATTTCCTACATAATGCACTACTTTTGACAAGGGCCCATAGGGAAACCCATAGACCTCTGGTCACAAGTTGTGCACATATATAGGAAACAGGGTGCCATTTGGAACGCATTTAGGAACCATGAGACAAGACAGCAACCTCTGAGCCTGACCCTTGCATATTACACACACAGTGTTACTGACTCAGACCACTTAAAGGTACATGTTTATGTATGTATGGGGTACTATAGAGGTGTGTGTGTGTGTGTGTGTGTGTGTGTGTGTGTGTGTGTGTGTGTGTGTGTGTGTGTGTGTGTGTGTGTGTGTGTGTGTGTGTGTGTGTGTGTGTGTGTGTGTGTGTGAGAGAGAGAGAGAGAGCGGGAGAGCAGGTCAGAGAAAGAAAACAAAATGAAAGTGCATTCGGAAAGTATTCAGACCCCTTCACATTTTGTTACTTTGCAGCCTTGTTCTAAAATTGATAACATAATTTTCCCCCTCATCATTCTACACGCAATACCTCATAATGAAAAAGCATAAACAGTATTTTTTTGTTTTTGTTTCAATTCTTTTTTAAATTAAAAGTTGAAATATCTCACCTACATAACTATTTAGACCCTTCACTCAGTACTTTGTCAAAACACAATTACAGCCTCGTCTTCTTGGGTATGACGCTACAAGCTTGGCAAACACGAATTTGGGGAGTTTCTCCCATTCTTCTCTGCAGATCCTCTCAAGCTCTGTCAGGTTGGATGACTGCACAGCTATTTTCAGGTCTCTCCAGAGATGTCCGATCGGGTTAAAGTCCGGGCTCTGGCTGGACCACTCAAGGACATTCAGAGACTTGTCCCCAAGCCACTTCTGCATTGACTTGGTTGTGTGCTTAGGTTTGTTTTCCTGTTGGAAGGTGAACCTTCACCCTAGTCTGTGGTCCTGAGCGCTCTGGAGCAGGTTTTCATCAAGGATCTCTCTGACTTTTTGCCGTTCGTCTTTCCCTCTATCCTGACTAGTCTCACAGTCCCTGCCTCTAAAAAACATTCCCACAGCAAAATGCTGCCTCCACCATGCTTCACTATAGGGATGGTGCCAGCTTTCCTCCAGACGTGACGCTTGGCATTCAGGCCAAAGAGTTCAATCTTGGTTTCATCAGACCAGATAATTCTGTTTCTCATGGTCTGAGAGTCCTTTAGGTGCCTTTTGGCAAACTCCAAGTGGGCTGTCATGTGCCTTTTATTGAGGAGTGGCTTCTGTCTGGCCACTCTACCATAAAGGCCTGATTGGTGGAGTGTTGCTGAGATGGTTGTCCTTCTGGAAGGTTATCCCATCTCCACAGAGTAACTCTGTCAGAGTGACCATGGGGTTCTTGGTCACCTCCCTGACCAAGGCCCTTGTCACCCGATGCCTCAGTTTTGCCGGGCAGCTCTAGGAAGAGTCTTGGTGGGTCCAAACTTCTTCCATTTAAGAATGCTGGAGGCCACTGTGTTCTTGGGGACCTTCAATGCTGCAGACATTTTTTGGTACCCATCCACAGATCTGTGCCTCGACACAATCCTGTCTTGGAGTTCTACAGACAATTCCTTTGACCTCATGGCTTGGTTTTGGCTCTGACATGCACTGTCAACCATGGGGCCTTATATAGACAGGTATTTTTATTTATTTTTTATTTCACCTTTATTTAACCAGGTAGGCAAGTTGAGAACAAGTTCTCATTTACAATTGCGACCTGGCCAAGATAAAGCAAAGCAGTTCGACACACACAACGACAGAGAGTTACACATGGAGTAAAACAAACATACAGTCAATAATACAGTAGAAACAAGTCTATATACGATGTGAGCAAATGAGGTGAGATAAGGGAGGTAAAGGCAAAAAAAGGCCATGGTGGTAAAGTAAATACAATATAGAAAGTAAAACACTGGAATGGTAGATTTGCAGTGGAAGAATGTGCAAAGTAGAAATAAAAATAATGGGGTGCAAAGGAGTAAAATAAATAAATAAATAAAATAAAATAAATACAGTAGGGAAAGAGGTAGTTGATTGGGCTAAATTATAGGTGGGCTATGTACAGGTCCAGTAATCTGTGAGCTGCTCTGACACCTGGTGCTTAAAGCTAGTGAGGGACATAAGTGTTTCCAGTTTCAGAGATTTTTGTAGTTCGTTCCAGTCATTGGCAGCAGAGAAATGGAAGGAGAGGCGGCCAAAGAAAGAATTGGTTTTGGGGGTGACCAGAGAGATATACCTGCTGGAGCGCGTGCTACAGGTGAGTGATGCTATGGTGACCAGCGAGCTGAGATAAGAGGGGACTTTACCTAGCAGGGTCTTGTAGATGACATGGAGACAGTGGGTTTGGCGACGAGTATGAAGCGAGGGCCAACGAGAGCGTACAGGTCGCAATGGTGGGTAGTATATGGGGCTTTGGTGACAAAACAGATGGCACTGTGATAGACTGCATCCAATTTGTTGAGTAGGGTATTGGAGGCTATTTTGTAAATGACATCGCTGAAGTCGAGGATTGGTAGGATGGTCAGTTTTACAAGGGTATGTTTGGCAGCATGAGTGAAGGATGCTTTGTTGCGAGATAGGAAGCCAATTCTAGATTTAACTTTGGATTGGAGATGTTTGATGTGGGTCTGGAAGGAGAGTTTACAGTCTAACCAGACACCTAGGTATTTGTAGTTGTCCACGTATTCTAAGTCAGAGCCGTCCAGAGTAGTGATGTTGGACAGGCGGGCAGGTGCCGGCAGCGATCGGTTGAAGAGCATGCATTTAGTTTTACTTGTATTTAAGAGCAATTGGAGGCCACGGAAGGAGAGTTGTATGGCATTGAAGATTGTCTGGAGGGTTGTTAACACAGTGTCCAAAGAAGGGCCAGAAGTATACAGAATGGTGTCGTCTGCGTAGAGGTGGATCAGAGACTCACCAGCAGCAAGAGCAACATCATTGATGTATACAGAGAAGAGAGTCGGTCCAAGAATTGAACCCCGTGGCACCCCCATAGAGACTGCCAGAGGTCCGGACAGCAGACCCTCCGATTTGACACACTGAACTCTATCAGAGAAGTAGTTGGTGAACCAGGCGAGGCCATCATTTGAGAAACCAAGGCTGTCGAGTCTGCCGATGAGGATGTGGTGATTGACAGAGTCGAAAGCCTTGGCCAGATCAATGAATACGGCTGCACAGTAATGTTTCTTATCGATGGCGGTTATGATATCGTTTAGGACCTTGAGCGTGGCTGAGGTGCACCCATGACCAGCTCTGAAACCAGATTGCATAGCAGAGAGGGTATGGTGAGATTCGAAATGGTTGGTAATCTGTTTGTTGACTTGGCTTTCGAAGACCTTAGAAAGGCAGGGTAGGATAGATATAGGTCTGTAGCAGTTTGGGTCAAGAGTGTCCCCCCCTTTGAAGAGGGGGATAACCGCAGATGCTTTCCAATCTTTGGGAATCTCAGACGACACGAAAGAGAGGTTGAACAGGCTAGTAATAGGGGTGGCAACACTTTCGGCAGATAATTTTAGAAAGAAAGGGTCCAGATTGTCTAGCCTGGCTGATTTGTAGGGGTCCAGATTTTGCAGCTCTTTCAGAACATCAGCTGACTGGATTTGGGAGAAGGAGAAATGGGGAAGGCTTGGGCGAGTTGCTGTGGGGGGTGCAGTGCTGTTGACCCGGGGTAGGAGTAGCCAGGTGGAAAGCATGGCCAGCCGTAGAAAAATGCTTATTGAAATTCTCAATTATAGTGGATTTATCAGTGGTGACAGTGTTTCCTATCTTCAGTGCAGTGGGCAGCTGGGAGGAGGTGTTCTTATTCTCCATGGACTTTACAGTGTCCCAGAACTTTTTTGAGTTAGTGTTGTAGGAAGAAAATTTCTGCTTGAAAAAGCTAGCTTTGGCTTTTCTAACTGCCCGTGTATAATGGTTTCTAGCTTCCCTGAAAAGCTGCATATCACGGGGGCTGTTCGATGCTAATGCAGAACGCCATAGGATGTTTTTGTGTTGGTTAAGGGCAGTCAGGTCTGGGGAGAACCAAGGGCTATATCTGTTCCTGGTTCTAAATTTCTTGAATGGGGCATGCTTATTTAAGATGGTTAGGAAGGCATTTAGGAAGGCATTTAAAAAAATATTTAATTAAAAAAAATAACCAGGCATCCTCTACTGACGGGATGAGATCAATATCCTTCCAGGATACCCCGGGCCAAGTCGATTAGAAAGGCCTGCTCGCTGAAGCATTTCAGGGAGCGTTTGACAGTGATGAGTGGAGGTCGTTTGACCGCTGACCCATTACGGATGCAGGCAATGAGGCAGTGATCGCTGAGATCTTGGTTGAAAACAGCAGAGGTGTATTTAGAGGGCAAGTTGGTTAGGATGATATCTATGAGGGTGCCCGTGTTTAAGGCTTTGGGGAGGTACCTGGTAGGTTCATTGATAATTTGTGTGAGATTGAAGGCATCAAGCTTAGATTGTAGGATGGCTGGGGTGTTAAGCATGTTCCAGTTTAGGTCGCCTAGCAGCACGAGCTCTGAAGATAGATGGGGGGCAATGAGTTCACATATGGTGTCCAGAGCACAGCTGGGGGCAGAGGGTGGTCTATAGCAGGCGGCAACGGTGAGAGACTTGTTTTTAGAGAGGTGGATTTTTAAAAGTAGAAGTTCAAATTGTTTGGGTACAGACCTGGATAGTAGGACAGAACTCTGCAGGCTATCTTTGCAGTAGATTGCAACACCGCCCCCTTTGGCAGTTCTATCTTGTCTGAAAATGTTCGGAATGAAAATTTCAAACATTTCTTAAAACCTCTTTTCACTTTGTCAGTATTGGGTATTGTGTGTAGATTTATCCCCCAAAATGTATTCAATCAATTTTAGAATAAGGCTGTAACGTAACAAAATGTGGAAAAAGACAAGGGGTCTGAATACTTTAAGAATGCCCTGTATGTGGGGGAAGAAGTATGAAAGCATTTATGAGAGAGTGTCAGACAGACAGACAGACAGACAGACAGACAGACAGACAGACAGACAGACAGACAGACAGACAGACAGACAGACAGACAGACAGACAGACAGACAGACAGACAGACAGACAGACAGACAGACAGACAGACAGAAACAGAGAGACAGGTGACTGAAAAAATATACCTGCAATGTTGTCTGGACCATCTCCTCAAGAGTATGGATGGATGGATGGATGGATGATGGATGATGGATTGACGAGTGCGACATGTAAGGGGTCAGAATGAAGGAAGACAAAAACAGGAGAAAAATAAATAAAAACTTAAAATATGGAAACAGTGGAGGGGTGAGGTGATTGTGGTTGAAAATGAAATGCCCCTCCGAGGTAAAGTTTCCCCTAGGTACAGATCTTGGATCAGCTTTCCCTCCCCAATCCTAACCTTAGTAGGGGAAATACGAAACTGACCCAAGACCAGTGTCAAGGGGCAACTTCACCCTACACCCAAATCCCCTATGATGAGAAATCCTGGTCACATGCAATGTCTACACCTTCCTCAGTAAAGTCTACCTGGTCTATGTTTATGTAGACTCCACAAACTGCCTTTATTGTTTACCCACAGTGCAATTAGAATACTATTAGGATCTCTGAGAGTCTGTGAATATGTTTGTTTGTGACGGTACAACTGTTAATTCCAGTGTGTGTGTGTGTGTGTGCGTGTGTGTGTGTGTGTGTGTGTACATACTGTCCGATTGTGTAACTGAGATAATTTACCTGTGAAACTGTAAACTCCATTCAGCTGTATGGGAACTGAGGAGGGAGTGAGGGAGACAGAGGAGGGGGGAGCGACAGAATGAGTAACGCTGGTAGGAGGAGGGGAAGAAGAGGAGGAAGAAGAAGAGGGGGAGGAGGAGTCAGAGGAGGAGGGGGAAGGGGTTCGTGAGACAGTGGAAGATCAGGGAAGAGAGAGTTGGAAAGAGAGGTAGATGGAACATTGGCAGGAGGAGGAGAGTGAGAAGGAGAGGGAGAAGAGGTAGGGGGGGATGAAGAGGAGGGATAAGGGGAAGGGGTGATAGTAAGGTCAGATGGGTAAGGGATAGAGAAGGAGAATATAACAGGAGGAGAAGTGGCAGGTAGGGATGTGGAGGCAGACAACCCAGACCCGGTGCCAGACATGGTTGACATAAGGGATGTGGATTGAGAGAAAGAATCATGAAAAAGAGAAGGTGGGGGGGAGTCAGAAGTCGGAGAAGAAGGAGGGTAGATAGAAAGAGGTAGGGAAGAGGTCGTCTGAATCATCTGTCAGGTCTTGGATAAAGGAGAAGACATGAAGGGAATATGGAAAGGAGGAGCAGAGCGAGAAAGAGAAAGGCGAGACAATGGCACAGTGTACAGGATGGATGTTTAGCAAAAAAGCGAAGGAGTGAAGCGCAAGGTGGATGGTGTGGTGGATAAAGAGAAATAAACAGAAAAGAAACGTAAATCAAATCAGAAAAGAAACGTGAAAGTAAAAGTGGAAGTAGAAACCACACAACAGCAGAAATAAATCAAAATGATGAAGAAGAAAAATAAACATTCTGCCCTCTGGACGAGCTGCTTCTCTACCATCACCCTCTAGCTCTCCCTGTCTCTCTCTCTCCTCCTCTCTTTCTAAGGTCAGTACCTTGCACCAACAGTGTGTACTGTCCCTGCACCTTCCCGATGCCATTGTCGGCCTGACAAAGGTACATGCCGTTGTCTGATTTGTTGAGCATCTCAAAGCGCAGGACACTACCATCCACCTTGGCCAGCGGGGGGAGCTCTCCATCCTTCTTCTGCCACACGTACGAGATAGGCCTGAGAGAGAGACAGACAGACAGACAGAACGAACGAGAGTGGACAAAGAGATTAGAATATAAAAAATGGACAATGGGCAACATACAGTACATACAGCAGAACAGACTGTTTACCAATCAGAACTAGTGTGATACAAGAATCAATTATGTAAATATGAGTATTGTATAACTGAATTTGTTGATGTGATTCATACGTTTTAGGGGCATATGAATATCTTCAGAGTTCATCTTTCACTTATACTTACAGATGTGGTATCTTCATTTGATCACTCTGTTGTTGCTGAGAATTTTATCTCGCAGCAGGAAATTCAAATGAGCTCTTTCTCTCTCGCTCAAATGCTAAAGCACCAGACAAAATGTCCTTCTAATGTAGGTCCCACTACTGCGACATTCAAATGTACAAATGACCCTGCTGGTCATCTATCGGGGGAGACCCTGCTGGTCATCTATGAACGTTTGAACATCTTGAAGAACAATCTAGCCTTAAATGGCCATGTACTCTTATAACCTCCACCCGGCACAGCCAGAAGAGGACTGGCCACCCCTCAGAGCCCAGTTCCTCTCTAAGTTTCTTCCTAGATTCCTGCCTTTCTAGGGAGTTTTTCCTTGCCACCCTGCTTCTACACCTGCATTACTTGCTGTTTGGGGTTTTAGGCTGGGTTTCTGTATAAGCACTTTGTGACATCTGCTGATGTAAAAAGGGCTTCATAAATCAATTTGATTGAAGGGCCTTGGTCAGGGAGGTGACCCAAGAACCCAACGGTCACTCTGACAGAGCTCCAGAGTTCCTCTGTAGAGATGGGAGAACCTTCCAGAAGGACAACCATCTCTGCAGCATTCCACCAATCAGGCCTTTATGGTAGAGTGGCCAGACAGAAGCCACTCCTAGGAAAAGTACAGAGAGATCCTTAATAAAAACCTGCTCCAGAGTGCTCAGGGCCTCAGACTGGGTTCACCTTCCAACAGGACAACGACCCTAAACACACAGCCAAGACAACGCAGGAGTGGCTTCAGGACAAGTCTCTGAATGTCCTTGAGTGGCCCAGCCAGAGCCTGGACTTGAATCTGATCGAACATCTCTGGAGAGACCTGAAAATAGCTGTGCAGCGACGCTCCCCATCCAACCTGACAGCGCTTGAGAGGATCTGCAGAGAAGAATGTGAGAAACTCCCCAAATACAGGTGTGCCAAGCTTGAAAATACCTGTCTAGCAATGATCAACAACTAACATGACAGAGCCTGTCATTTAAAAAAAAAAGATAATGTGCACATATTGTACTCTTAGAGACTTACCCAGAAAGACCCACAGCTGTAATCATTGCCAAAGGTGATTCTAACATGTATTGACTCAGGGGTGTGAATACTTATGTGAATTAGATTGTTCTGTATTTCATCTCTAAAACATGTTTTCACTTTGTGTAGATGGGTGAGAGAGAAAAAATGCAGGTTGTAACACCACAAAATGTGGAATAAGTCAAGGGGTATGAACACTTTCCCTTAGGCACTGTTTGTCCTTGTTCATTGCATAGAGTGAATAGTATGTATGGTTGTGTTT
Source organism: Oncorhynchus nerka (assembly GCF_034236695.1). Lineage (NCBI taxonomy): Eukaryota > Metazoa > Chordata > Actinopteri > Salmoniformes > Salmonidae > Oncorhynchus > Oncorhynchus nerka. The sequence goes on from NC_088415.1 coordinate 55,670,757, forward strand.
CATGTGTGTGTATGGATTGAGTGCCAAGTGTGCAATAATGTACTAAGGCTCCAGCATGTAATGCCATCATCTGGGCATAACTGTGTTACAGAATGGACTGAGGTTTATAACTGACTACTAATAGGGAAATGGTATGCAATTGCAAGCAGGGTCTGCTGATCAAATACAGTACCAGCCAAACGTTTGGACCCACATACTCATTCCAGGGTTTTTCTTTCTTTGGACTATTTTCTACACTGTAGAATAATAGTGAAGACATCACAACTATGAAATAACACATATGGAATCATGTAGTAACCAAAAGAAAGTGTTCCAACGAATCAAAATATATTTTATATTTCAGATTCTTCAAAGTAGCCACCCTTTGCCTTGATGTAGATAGGAATGGACCGGAATGGACCGGAATGTTATGTAATGGAATGCGATAGTCCTCCAGTAGAGGGGGAACATTCCATTTTGTTTGATTAAAGCGTCTTGAAATAGCTCTTGTTCATCAAGTCAAGACATTCTCAGAAACAAGCCGTATCGCTGTAATAAAACATTTCCTGATTGTATTATGCTGTTAAATGTGAAACTTAATCAGCGTCAGTTTGTCTGCGAGAAACGGTGGGTCAGATTTAGAGCAAGCAAATATGTTGCCATGGTGATTGTGTTTGATTGACAGCTGAGACCCAGCCTGTATCTGACTGGTCATTAGTCCTTCGGCCCAAGGAGCTGTGCATGTTCTCTCTCTCTCTCTCTCTCTCTCTCTCTCTCTCTCTCTCTCTCTCTTCTCTCTCTCTCTCTCTCTCTCTCTCTCTCTCTCTCTCTCTCTCTCTCTCTCTCTCTTCAATTCGAAGGGGATATATTGGCATGTGGAACATACATTAACATTGCCAAAGCAAGTGAAATACACAGTCACAAATTTACAGGTAACATTAAACACTATCTCTCCCTGCCCTCTATCCCGGTCTGTTAGATATTCTGATGTTGTGCGGCCTCTTAAGGATATGCATGTGCTGAGCCCTTCTCCCCTCTCTCTATCGGTTCCCCTGTCACTCACACGCTGGTTGTCTATTCAGACACACTATACGAAGTACTCTGGGTGCATCCGAAATGCCACCCTATTCCCTACATAGTGCACTACTTTTGACCAGGGCCATAGGGATTATATAGGAAATGGGTTGCCATTTGGGAAGAATTCTGTGACTGGAGAGGCTGTGACAGGCTGACGCATAACCTTAAAGGAGAGCAAAGAGACGAGGGATGGGGGAGGATGGGGGCGGAAAAGGTGCAAAGCAAGATAGAAGAGAATTATTGGTGAGGACGAGAAGGAAGAGGGGAAGATTTGACGCGGCTGTGACAGAAAAGACACTGAGTTAGAGTGAAGTGAGTGTGAGTGACATGGTGAGAGAGAGATCAGTGATGGGGAGATAGAGGGAGACATAGGCTGCATCCAAAATGGCACCCTATTCTCGACATAGTGTACTACTTCTGACCAGAGCCTTATGGGGAATAGGGTGGCATTTGGGAGCCATCTGGGATGCAGCCAGAGTGGGACAGGGGGGAGGCAGAGAATGAGAGAAAGGGGGAGAAAGAGGACGAGAGGAAAGGAGCCGATCAATAGACTGACTGGTCTAAGGCAGGTTCATCTATAATGCAGTACGGATGCTACAGTGTATGTTTGTGTATGTGTTGTTCATGAGAGTGTGTGTAGGGATGTTTGCTTGCTTGTGTGTGTGTGTGTTAATGCGTATGTGTGTGTGTCTTACTCGGGGTTTCCGTTGGCAATGCACTGCAGGTGGAACTTTCCTCCCTCTCTGGGCAGATCACTCTCAGGCTGGATAGTTACGTCTGGGGTGACTAGAAAAACAATAATACATCACCATCATATATACTGGAGAAGATAGACACACACACACACACACACACAAACATACGTACATTGCACGGAAGTCATGTCCATTGTCCACACACACAATTATGAGCAATCTAACATAATTGCCTAACCCAGCTTGCTCTTTGGGCTTTTAGGCTGGGTATCTGTAAAGCCCATTGTAACAAACTGCTGATGCTAAAAGGGCTTTATAAAATACATTGGACTGATTGACCTCGCTGTAATATCAACAGTATGGTAAGCATTTATGTCCCCTGCAGGTATAGGTATGACCAGCAGTAGAAAAGTCATATGGGTAGGGTTGCCAAGGCAGCAGCTACTCTTTCTGGAGTCCAGCAGATTTCACAACACATTAAGTGTGTGCCCTCAGGCCACTACTCTACTAGCACATATCTACAACACAAAATCCATGTGTATGTGTGTGTATTGTGCATATGTTATCATGTATCATATGCACGATATACTCGAGCACCCTCCCCTTGCGAGGATAAATACACTTAGCCTTTTTCTAAAATGTTTAATAAGATTCTTGATGTCCAAGTCCTGGTGTGCTTGGCGAAAGAACTCTATTTTCATTTCCTCTGACCACACCACTGGTTCCAATCCACGTGTCAATGCCGGTTATCAAACTCCATGCGCTGCTGTGGTCAGACGATGGAGCTCGTTGGCTACGCACATTAGTGGTGGATCGTAATTGGATATAATGAAATTGGGGAGAAAAGGGGTTTAAAATACCAACAACACAAAATGTCTAAACGGAAGCATATGCAGAAAATTATGTCCAAATGGTAAAATATGTTGGTGTATCTTTGATGTTATGGGGCCACAGGTCCAAGGGGCCACAGGTCCAAGGGGCCACAGGTCCAAGGGGCCACTGGTCCAAGGGGCCACAGGTCCAAGGGGCCACTGGTCCAAGGGGCCTTGCTAATCCAACGAGTCCTACTGTAACGCCGGCGCATTTTGGCTTCTAACCTCTTTTAAACATTGTGTGTTTGAGCTACATGCATTATTCTGTGTGATTCACGGGGAGCTCGAGGCCAGGTGATTGTGAGACAAGGGCGGATCCCAAAGGAGCCCGGGGCCAGGTTGTTTTAACAAAAATGCCTGTAGAGTCGAAATGTTGTGAGCAATAAACTATTAAACGCTATCTATGAAAGGCTGAGGCTCTTACAAGCTACACAAGAGTTGTTAGAAGGAAAGGAGTTCTTCTGCATAGAAGATTATAGTAGATCCCAGGACATAGTGTCTATAATACTGTAATAAGCGCACATAGTTTTGTCACAAACTCCAAATTCCTCACAGTCGTCACTGATGAGTTGGATATTCATTACCCAATGAGCAAACTATTTCTGTACAGCATTCATATACATTCATTGTTATCAGGTTTTTGCTTCGGCTGACCTTTTTTTATTGACATTTGACATTTTGTCAATAAAACTCACTGTTTGTGTTCTAGTTGTAGACCTGGTTGTACTGAAAAGGAAATGGTAAAACATTGTTGGGAGGCTAAATATAACGTCTGGACATGCAGATCAATGAAAGTCCCAGGACCAGGGTTAAGGTCAACGGCATCATGAACTTGACCAGGACATTTTAGCCAGAAACCTGGTTCTATCTGCCAGTAGGCTGACACTTGGCCGCAAGTGGATCTTCCAGAAAGATGACAACCCAAAGCACTAATCAAACTCCATAAAGAAATGGTTATTTGACCAGAAAATCTATATTTTGCCATGGCCATTTCAGTCACCGGACTTGAATCCCATTGAAAACCTGTGGTTTGAATTGAAGAGGGCAGACCATAAGAGCAGACGAAGGAGATCAAGGATCTGGAAGGATTATGTATGGAGGAATGGTCTAAGATCCCTCCCAGTGTGTTCTCCAATCTCAGAAAACAGTTGAGAAAAAGTCTCAGTGTCATTATCCTCACAAGGGAAGGATGCAAGTGTGTTAAAAACAGGGGTGCCAATAATTTTGACCCTCATCTTTAAGAGATTTGTTTCTGTTATTTGTTAAACAAAATCTCTTTCTCTGAGTAATTGTATAGTTATAAAATAATATCATTTCCCAATTTCTTTTAGCAAACTTTGTAGATCAGTATTTTGCTCATCTTTATCAAGGGTGCCAATAATTATGGACCTGAAAGTACATGTGGTTGCAGTGACAGGCCTTGGCGAGAGGAGGCAGCACTTACACAGGACTCTAATGCGTTGCTCGCTCCCTTTGTCCCCATGGGCCAGAGAAGGGTGGTCTACAGCACAGGCAATCAGAGCATTATCATCGCTTCGGCCCACAGTCAGAGTCAGCTCACTGATCACTGTGTAGGTCGGCTCACCAGGGTTAGACTCCACCACATCAGGGCGACCTGGATGCACATACGAAGACACACACAGATAGAGAGATACACACACACACACACACATATATGCACTCAAATGAGGAGAGACACACAGATGGAGAGACACACACACGTTGCAGACACAACATATTGTCACCATGGGTACACGTTTTAACTGTCATTGCACATAATGATGATGTACTAGTTACTACCACTGTATGAAAAGCTATGTCAAATGAGTTTACATTCAAGATACAGTAATATCAGTGGCTGACTGAGTAATATTTATGTAATATGGAGGATATTTCTCTTTGTCTCATTCACCCACGCGCACACGAGCGCACACACACACACACACAGACACACACACACACAAACACACAGACAGACACACACACAAACACACACACACACAGACACACACACACACACACACACAAACACACAGACACACACACACACACACACAAACAGAAACACACAGACACACACACACACACAAACACACAGACACACACACACACACAGACACACACACACACACAAACACACAGACACACAAACACACACAGGGAATATTTAGAATCTGTGGATCCAACATAATGATACCATACATTTAGATTATGTCCCACGTGCCAAATGGCACCCTATTCCCTATATAGTGCACTACTTTTGACCAGAGCTACATCCAATTCAATGCAGACAAATTGATCCCATCAGCTGATCAATAGCCCTTACACTTACATACTGTAGTGTACAAGAACATTCATATGTAAAGCCTCTTCACAGCACTTAGCCAGCCATTCTTCTCAATTAAAACCTCTTCAGCTACACTCTTTCTACATCTCCCAACCATTTCATCATCCTTCATCCTTTTCCTCCACTGACCCTTCCCTAATATCCTATTTTCTCTCTCTCCGTGTCCAATATGGCACCCTATTCCCTATATAGTGCACTACTTTTGACCAGGGACCATCACCCTATTCCCTGGTCTATGGTCCTGGTCAAAAGTAGAGCACTATGAAGGAAATCGGATGCCATTTGGGATGCAAGCATTTTCTTTTTATCTCTTTCCTTCATATTTCTCTCTCCTAGCATAGCCCTGTCCCTCTCTCTCGCCCTCTCTTCCTCTCTCCATCGCCTTTGAGCCTCTCTAACCTCTGTAAGCCCGTCAAAGCAGCAGAAGTGAGTAGCAGTCTACGTGCTCATCTATCCTAACCTAGCTACTTACAGCACAGCACTCTATGGTTCCATCTCAAATGCCACCCTATAAGGTAGGGTCAAAAGCAGTGCACTACATAGGGAAAAGGGTGCTAATTGGAACACAGCCTCTGTATGAGAGGGTGTCATAGTAGCACGTTGACCCGTGATGCTCATCTCCTCGGCCTCTCCTCACTCCCTTTCTTCAGCTATAATACTGACTGAAGAGACCAGTGTGTGTGTGTGTGTGTGTACAGTGCCTTGCAAAAAGTATTCATCCCCTTGGCATTTGTCCTATTTTGTTGCATTACAACCTGTCATTTACATTGATTTTCATTTGGATTTCATGTAATGGACATACACAACATAGTCCAAATTGGTGAAGTGAAATTTAAAAAATGACCTGTTTCAAAAATAGATTTAAAATTTTTTTAAAAGTGGTGTGTGCATATGTATTCACCCCATTTGTAATGAAGCCCCTAAATAAGATCTGGTGCAACCAATTACCTCCGTAGTCACATAATTAGTTAAATAAAGTCCACCTGTGTGCAATCTAAGTGTCACATGATCTGTCACATGATCTCAGTGTATACACACCTCTTCTGAAAGGCCCCAGAGTCTGCAACACCACCAAGCAATGGGCACCACCAAGCAAGCGGCACCATGAAGACCAAGGAGCTCTCCAAACAGGTCAGGGACAAAATTGTGGAGAAGTACAGATCAGGGTTGGGTTCTAAAAAAATATCAGAAACTTTGAACATCCCACAGAGCACCTTTAAATCCATTATTAAAAAATAGAAAGAATATGGCACCACAACAAACCTGCCAAGAGAGGGTTGCCCACCAAAACTCACAGACCAGGCAAGGAGGATATTAATCATAGAGGCAACAAAGAGACCAAAGATAACCCTGAAGGAGCTGCAAAGCTCCACATCAGAGATGGGAGTATCTGTCCATAGGACCACTTTAAGCCGTACACTCCACAGAGCTGGGCTTTACGGAAGAGTGGCCATAAAAAAACAAGTGAACATGTTTGGTGTTCGCCAAAAGGCATGTGGGAGACTCCCCAAACATATGGAAGAAGGTACTCTGGTCAGATGAGACTAAAATTGAGCTATTTGGACATCAAGGAAAACACTATGTCTGGCGAAAACCCAACACCTCTCATCTCCCCGAGAACACCATCCCTACAGTGAAGCATTGTAATGCCCAGGGTGTAGTGGAGGAAGAAGTCAGACGCAGGAAACAGAGAGTTCAGAGTAGCGCTACTTCTTTATTCACCACACAGGTGAAAACGACGCCACTCAAACAAATGTCCCAAAACACAGGGGAACTAAACAGTCCCGAACACGTACACAAACAACTGTGACTTACAGGCGAGTACACATAAAACAATCCCGCACACCCAGCCTTTATGACTTAAAGATTGCTGTAAACGGGTGGAACCCATCCAACTTGAAGGAGCTGGAGCAGTTTTGCCTTGAAGAATGGGCAAAAATCTCAGTGGCTAGATGTGCCAAGCTTATAGAGACAAGAGACTTGCAGAGACCCCAAGAGACTTGCAGCTGTAATTGCTGCAAAAGGTGGCTCTACAAAGTATTGACTTTGGGGGGGTGAATAGTTATGCACGCTCAAGTTCAGTTTTTTTGTCTTATTTCTTGTTTGTTTCACAATAAAAATATTTTGCATCTTCAAAGTGGTAGGCATGTTGTATAAATCAAATGATACAAAACCCCCCAAAATATATTTTAATTCCAGGTTGTAAGGCAACAAAATAGGAAAAATGCCAAGGGGGGTGAATACTTTTGCAAGTCTGTATGTGTGTGTGTGTGTGTGTGTGTGTGTGTGTGTGTGTGTGTGTGTGTGTGTGTGTGTGAGAGAGAGAAAGTGTGTGTTTTTGGTTTTACTATCTTTGTGGGGACTAGAAGCCAGAGGTCCCCACAAAACAAGGATCATTCTGACAAGTGGGAACTTTTCCCCAGTCCCCACAAGGAAAACGGCTACTTTAGCCTTAGGGGTTAAGGTTAAGGGTTGGGGAATAAGATTAGGTTAAGGGTTGGGGTTTAGGGTTGGGGGTTAAGGTTAGGGTTAGGTTAAGGTTTAGGGTTAAGGTTTAGGGTTAAGGTTAGGGTTAGGTTAAGGGTTGGGGTTAAGGTTAGGGTTAGGTTTAGGGTTGGGGATTAAGGTTAGGTTAAGGGTTGGGGTTAAGGTTTAGGGTTGGGGGTTAAGGTTAGGGTTAGGTTAAGGGTTGGGGTTAAGGTTTAGGGTTGGGGGTTAAGGTTAGGGTTAGGTTAAGGGTTGGGGTTAAGGTTAGGGTTAGGTTTAGGGTTGGGGATTAAGGTTAGGTTAAGGGTTGGGGTTAAGGTTTAGGGTTGGGGGTTAAGGTTAGGGTTAGGTTAAGGGTTGGGGTTAAGGTTAGGGTTAGGCTTAGGGTTGGGGATTAAGGTTAGGTTAAGGGTTGGGGTTAAGGTTAGGGTTGGGGGTTAAGGTTAGAGTTAGGTTAAGGGTTGGGGTTAAGGTTAGGGTTAGGTTAAGGGTTAGGGTTAAGGTAAATAGGATTTTGAATGGGAATGAATTGTTTGGTCCCCACAAGGATAGTAACACATACTATATGTCACATAGGGTTGAGCTCATATAGTCTCCAACATGACTGGGATGCTCCCCACTCACTATCTGTGGCTCTCCCTCAGTCTTCTCATGGTTTATCAGGAACCAAGGTCGCTCAATCTACCCTAATAGAACATCCTGGATGCATCCCAAATGGCACCCTTTTAGAATAGGTTATAGGGCCGCTTTTGGTATAGGGTATAGGGTATAGGGTTCCATTTGGGGCGCAGGCCCTCTCTCTCGTTTACAGCTTCCTCTGTGTTCTGCCTCATCCCCCCGTGTCGCTGCTTTCAGCGCCTAGCTTTACCGTTTATCCCCTCTATCCTTTCAATCTTATTTACTTTTTATCTTTCTATCTCTCCCTCCTCCCTCCCTCCCTCCCTCCCTCCCTCCCTCCCTCCCTCCCTCCCTCCCCCTCTGAATCCCATCTACACCCCCTCTCTCTCCCATCTTCCCTCTCCTCTCCTCTCCCTTCCAACCCCCACCCCCTCCTTCTTCTCCCCCACCTCCTCTCTCTCGCTCTCTCGCTCTCTGTTTAGTGTTTTGCTATGTTCTGCCTCATCACCTCCCCTCTAGTTTCTCTAGCTTGCAAATTTTCCTATTATCCCCTCTCTTCTTTCTTTAACCTCCCTTTATTTTCTTCTCTCACTCATACATACACATTCTCTCCATCTCCCTTCCCTTCTCTCACACATACATACACATTCTCTCCATCTCCCTTCCCTTCTCTCACTCATACATACACATTCTCTCCATCTCCCTTCTCTTCTCTCACTCATACATACACATTCTCTCCATCTCCCTTCTCTTCTCTCACTCATACATACACATTCTCTCCATCTCCCTTCTCTTCTCACTCATACATACACATTCTCTCCCTCTCCCTTCTCTCTCTCCCTTCCCTCCCTCCCTTCCCCTCCTCTCTCCCTCCCACCTTTACCTGTGAGTTCCTTCTGGTCCCTGTACCAGTGTAGTTTGGCGGGAGGCTTGCTCCCGGAGCTGGTGCAGGTGAGGGTGACTTTGCCCCCTTCCTGCACAGCATCCTCATAGCCAGAGATCTGAGGCTTACCAGGGACACCTGACAGAGAGAGAGAGCCAGAGAGACAGACAGAAACATAGAGAGATGGAAGAGAGAAGAGAGAGAAAGAGAGAGAGAGAGAGAGAGAGGGAGAGAGAGAAAGGGGGAGAGAGAGAGAGCACATTTAACACACAGACACACTTACAGATGTGTTGTGCATCCCGAAAGGACACCAGTTCCCTATATACTGTAGTGTATTATGGTCTCTGGTCAAAAGAAGTGCACTATATAGGGAATAGGGTGCCATTTGGACCCTGCCACAGACATATAGCAGACATGTATACAGTATATACAGAACAGAGAGAGTGTAATACAACTGCATGCTACTGACACTCAGTGGTATAAAGTACTTCAGTAAAAACACTTTAAACTACTACTTAAGTCAATTTGGGGGGTATCTGTACTTCACTATTTATATTTTTGACAACTTTTACTTTTACTTCACTACATTCCTAAAGAAAATAATATACTTTTTACTCCATACATTTTCCTTGATACCCAAAAGTACTTGTGACATTTTGAATGCTTAACAGGACAGGAAAATGGTCCAATTCATGCACTTATCAAGGGAACAAGTGGTCATCCCTACTGCCTCTGATCTGGCGGACTCACTAAACACAAATGCTTTGTTTGTAAAGGAAACAAGTGGTCATCTCTACTGCCTCTGATCTGGCGGACTCACTAAACACAAATGCTTTGTTTGTAAAGGGAACAAGTGGTCACCTCTACTGCCTCTAATCTGGCGGACTCACTAAACACAAATGCTTTGTTTGTGAAGGGAACAAGTGGTCATCTCTACTGCCTCTAATCTGGCAGACTCACGAAACACAAATGCTTTGTTTGTAAAGGGAACAAGTGTTCATCTCTACTGCCTCTGATCTGGCGGACTCACTAAACACAAATGCTTTGTTTGTGAAGGGAACAAGTGGTCATCTCTACTGCCTCTAATCTGGCGGACTCACTAAATACAAATGCTTTGTTTGTAAAGGGAACAAGTGGTCATCTCTACTGCCTCTGATCTGGCGGACTCACGAAACACAAATGCTTTGTTTGTAAAGGGAACAAGTGGTCATCTCTACTGCCTCTGATCTGGCGGACTCACTAAACACAAATGCTTTGTTTGTAAAGGGAACAAGTGGTCATCTCTATTGCCTCTGATCTGGCGGACTCACTAAACACAAATGCTTTGTTTGTTAAGGGAACAAGTGGTCATCTCTACTGCCTCTAATCTGGCGGACTCACTAAACACATGCTTTGTTTGTTAAGGGAACAAGTGGTCATCTCTACTGCCTCTAATCTGGCGGACTCACGAAACACAAATGCTTTGTTTGTTAAGGGAACAAGTGGTCATCTCTACTGCCTCTAATCTGGCGGACTCACTAAACACAAATGCTTTGTTTGTAAAGGGAACAAGTGGTCATCTCTACTGCCTCTAATCTGGCGGACTCACTAAACACGAATGCTTTGTTTGTAAAGGGAACAAGTGGTCATCCCTACTGCCTCTAATCTGGCGGACTCACTAAACACAAATGCTTTGTTTGTAAAGGGAACAAGTGGTCATCTCTACTGCCTCTAATCTGGCGGACTCACGAAACACAAATGCTTTGTTTGTGAAGGGAACAAGTGGTCATCCCTATTGCCTCTGATCTGGCGGACTCACGAAACACAAATGCTTTGTTTGTGAAGGGAACAAGTGGTCATCTCTACTGCCTCTGATCTGGCGGACTCACGAAACACAAATGCTTTGTTTGTAAAGGGAACAAGTGGTCATCTCTACTGCCTCTAATCTGGCGGACTCACGAAACACAAATGCTTTGTTTGTAAAGGGAACAAGTGGTCATCCCTACTGCCTCTAATCTGGCGGAGTCACTAAACACAAATGCTTTGTTTGTAAAGGGAACAAGTGGTCATCTCTACTGCCTCTGATCTGGCGGAGTCACTAAACACAAATGCTTTGTTTGTAAATCATGTCTGAGTTGGAGTGTATCCTTGGCTCGCCGTAAAAAAAAAAAAGAAGATGGTGCCGTCTGGTTTGCTTAATATAGGGAATTTGAAATTATTTATACTTTTACTTTCAATACTCTGGTATATTTTAGCAATTACATTTACTTTTGATGCCTACGTATATTTAAAACCAAATCCTTTTAGACTTTTACTCAAGTAGTATTTTACTGGTTGACTTTCACTTTTACTTGAGTCATTTTCTATTAAGGTATTTTTCTTTTTACTCAAGTATGACAATTGGGTACTTTTCCCACCACTGCCAGCACTCAGTCTAAGAAATCTACATACAGTACTCCACTACTGTATCTAGCACACAGACTGCATGAATAAGTTCATGTATAATACAGAATTATGCATTAATACACACACACACACACACACACACACACACACACACACACACACACACACCTACCTAGCACAGTGACGGTGGCACGGGCAGTGCGGACGGGCATGGTGAAGATGGAGCAGGTGTACTCCCCCTCGTCTGACAGCTGGATGTCTCCGATGGTGATGGACAACTCTGTGCCTGTTGACTGGTGGAGCTGGATACGGTTATCTCTCAGAGCTGGGTGAGACAGAGGGATGGGAGGGAGAGGAGAAGTGGAGGGGGGGGGAGAGAGGTGGTGGCGAGGGGAGGAGGGGAGAGAGAGAGGAGGAGGAGAGAGAGGGGGAGGGAGAGAGGGGGAGGGAGAGGGGGAGGGAGAGGAGAAGTGGAGGGGGGAGAGAGAGGTGGTGGCGAGGGGAGGAGGGAGAGAGAGAGAGGAGGAGGGAGAGAGAGGGGGAGGGAGAGGGGGAGGGGGGGGAGGGAGAGAATCAGGGAAGGGGGAGAAATAGAGAGGGAAGAAAGAGAGAAAATTAGGGAGAGTGGGAAGGGGTAGAAGAGGGGAGAAACACACGGAGACAGACAGACAGACAGACACCCAGACAGAAAGACAGACAGACAGACAGACAGACAGACAGACAGACAGACAGACAGACAGACAGACAGACAGACAGACAGACAGACAGACAGACAGACAGACAGACAGACAGACAGACAGACAGACAGACAGACAGACAGACAGACAGACAGACAGGAGGGGGCAAAAGAAGAAGAAGAGATATAAACGCTTTGTCATCATCGCGGCAGCTGGCAGGGAGGGGCACACACACACACACACAGTGTTTAGTGTAGGTTATGGGAGGATGATGAAATGGTAGGAAACACACGTCCCATCTACGTGATATCTTTGACCTCTATATGTATTCTGATCTGACTCTGTCTGGGCTCTTGGGACACACACACAAACAAACTAAAATATAACCCCTATTCCCTACATAGTGCACTACTTTTGACCAGGGCCCATTGTAACATGAAGGCAACAGAACACACATTCACACTCAGTCAGTCCTTGGGCCTGTTTATCTGTCTACAGACAGTCCTGATCTCTGTCTGTGGCTACTGGGGTCTAGTGCAGGACTGTCCTCATATACAATATGTCTCTCTGTCTGTGGCTACTGGGGGTCTCTCTGTCTGTGGCTACTGGGGGTCTCTCTGTCTGTGGCTACTGGGGTCTAGTGCAGGACTGTCCTCATATACAATATGTCTCTCTGTCCGTGGCTACTGGGGTCTAGTGCAGGACTGTCCTCATATACAATATGTCTCTCTGTCTGTGGCTACTGGGGGTCTCTCTGTCTGTGGCTACTGGGGGTCGCTACTGGGGGTCTCTCTGTCTGTGGCTACTGGGGTCTAGTGCAGGACTGTCCTCATATACAATATGTCTCTCTGTCTGTGGCTACTGGGGGTCTCTCTGTCTGTGGCTACTGGGGTCTAGTGCAGGACTGTCCTCATATACAATATGTCTCTCTGTCTGTGGCTACTGGGGGTCTCTCTGTCTGTGGCTACTGGGGGTCTCTCTGTCTGTCTTTGTGTATCTGTGTTTGTACATGTGTGTCTCAATCCTTTTCCATCTGGTTGACTCCCGCTTTCTCTTTCTGTCTGTGTGTGTCTGTCTGGCTCACTCTGTCTGTCTGTCGCTCTCTATCTGTCTGCCTCCCTCTCTTTCTGTCTGCCCGACTCCATTTCTGTCTGTCTGTCTTTTCTCTGTCTGTCTCTCCGTCTGTGTGTCTCTGCATAGCATACCTAACAGTGCCTTTGTCTGTGTCTCTGCCAGGGCTTTGTCTTCATGGTTTATCAGTAACCAAGGTCAGTCCATTTGTCTAGATGTAGCTCCTGTGTGCCCCCCCCCCCATCATCTACCTCTCTTCATATATCCTCCATTTACCCCTCTTTTCCAATATATTGTTAACTGAAGCTTTATGGGATGAATATGATTTGAGAGTAGCAGCATACGGTTAATTCAGAAACAGAGTAATGTTATTGGTCTAGATCTGTAAATAACATAGGCTAGAGGTACATGCACGCTCCCCTGGCAATAAACACTGTGGCAGGTAGCCTGGTGGTTAGAGGGGGCAGGTAGCCTAGTGGTTAGAGGGGGCAGGTAGCCTAGTGGTTAGAGGGGGCAGGTAGCCTGGTGGTTAGAGCGTTGGGCCATTATGGTTGCTGGATCGAATCCCCGAGCTGACAAGGTAAAAATCTGTTGTTCTGCCCTTGAGCAAGGCAGTTAACCCACTGTTACCCGGGCGCCGAAGATGTGGACGTTGATTAAGGCAGCCCCCCGCACCTCTCTGATTCAGAGGGGTTGGGTTAAATGTGGAAGACGCAGTTCAGTTGAAGGCATTCAATTGTACAACTGACTAGGTATCCCCCCTTTCTCCAAAGACATCCATATGTCAATACGCCATTAGGTTCACAGATAGTAGGGCAATAGATTAATACCAGATCTATCTTCAAGTACTAATTGAAATCCTTCAAATACTTTGAGCGCTTGGAGTGCCAGATGGGCAGGGTTTGCAGTTTTGGGATTATTCTATTGGTCCATTAAGCCATACAAGCCGAGTGTGTGCATGTGTGTGATGGGGTTGACTGTGGTGTGAGAGTGCTGGGTCAGGATCTGGTTCTGAGGCACTGGTTGAGAAAAGATACGCTCAGAGGGTCCTAGCCAGACACACCAGTTATTTTTGGGCTCTCGATCTCTGTCTCCCTCGCTCTCTTTCTCTTTCTCTCACGTCTTCTCTTTCACACACATACACAAACATCTCTCTCTCTCTCTCAAACACACAACTGTCCCTCCCTCCCTTCCTCTCTCTCACCTCTCTCTCTGTCTCTCTCTCTCTCTCTCTCTCTCTGTCTCCCTCTCTCTCTCTCTGTCTCCCTCTCTCTCTCTCTCTCTCTCTCTCTCTCTGTCTCCCTCTCTCTCTCTGTCTCTCTCTCTCTCTCTCACCTCTCTCTCTGTCTCCCTCTCTCTCTCTCTGTCTCTCTCTCTCTCTCTGTCTCCCTCTCTCTCTTTCTCTTTCTCTCACGTCTTCTCTTTCACACACATACACAAACATCTCTCTCTCTCTCTCTCAAACACACAACTCTCCATCCCTTCCTTCCTCTCTCTCACCTCTCTGTCTCTCTCTCTCTCTCTCTAACACACAACCCTCCCTCCCTTACTTCCTCTCTCTCTCTCTCTCTCTCTCTCTCTCTCTCTCTCTCTCTCTATCTCTCTCTCTTTCTCTCACGTCTTCTCTTTCACACACATACACAAACATCTCTCTCTCTCTCAAACACACAACTCTCCCTCCCTTCCTTCCTCTCTCTCACCTCTCTTCTCTCCAAAGTACAGAGTCTGCTGGGCCGTGTTGGACCACTGCAGGGAGGAGTTGTCGCTCTCTGTCACCCGGCAGGTCAGGGTCACCGTGCCGCCCACTGACACCGTCTCGTCCTGGGTCACCGGCTGCATGGGGTCTTCGTCTAGGCAACACAGAGAAGAGAGGGGAAAAGGAGGTCAGATGGAGCAGGTAATTTCAGTTACTGTCTGTAAGAGTTCTGGACAGGTGTGTGTCCCCCAAATGGCACCCTATTCCCTATACAGTGCAGTGAATAGCATTCCATTTTGGACGCAGGCAGAGCCTGGACTGTTAGAGAGGGAAAACAGCCATGGGAGTATCTATGTAAGACTGATGAGTCTATAACCAGCCAGATCATTAACTGGCTGGTTCCCAATATATCTTTTGTATTTAACCTTTATTTAAATAGGCAAGTCAGTTTGGAACAATGTCTTACTTACAATGACGGCCTAGGAACAGTGGGTTAAATCAGGGATTCGATATAGCAACCTTTTGGTTACTGGTCCAACACTCTAACCACTAGACTACTTGCCACCCCATATAGTGCACTACTTTTGACCAGGGCCCCATATAGGGAATAGGTTGCCATTTGGTTCGGGATGCAGCCAATAAAGAAAGAAAGAAAGAAAGAAAGAAAGAAAGAAAGAAAGAAAGAAAGAAAAAGAAAGAAAGAAAGAAAGAAAGAAAGAGAGAGAGAGAGATAGAGAGTAGGAGAGAGAGAGAGAGAGAGAGAGAGAGAGAGAGAGAGAGAGAGAGAGAGAGAGAGAGAGAGAGAAATGAAAAGGTCAAAGTGACAATGGAGAGATGCTACACAGTGTTAATGTTACTGTGTGACCCCACAGTGTTTAAGCGGTGTCATTTTTAGGCATGCATATTTATTTCAGGGTTGAACAAACTCAAATGAGACAAATATTATGCAAATGAGGGTCAGGGTGTGAGAATGAATGTGACCAGCAATAATTATGGGGTTCGACACAGAATTGTGATAGTAAAAACCGTAACTGAACTTGAACTTGCAAAATGACACCCTATACCCTATATAGTGCACTTACTTTGGGGAATATGTAGGGAATATTGTGCCATTTTAGGAATCATCCCGTACACGACAGTAACCTTTGCTAATATACTGTATGTGATTACGTAAATACACTGAAATGGAACTGGAAAACGTATCTACTTATAATAAGTTATTCTAATACCGTTGATGTGTTGTGCATCTGTCTAACCAAGTGTTCACCCTCTTTAAGGGGTATTTTATGTCCAGGAACGTCAACAAACAGGAGACATTCATCACAGAAAAGGCTTAACTAGACCAAAAATGTACACTACCAGTCAAAAACACCTACTCAATCAAGGGTATTTCTTTATTTGTACTATTTTCTACATTGTAGAATAATAGTGAAGACATCATCTCACATATGAAATAACACATATGGAATCATGTAGTAACCAAAAAAGTGTTAAACAAATGAAAATATATTTTAGATTGTTCAGAGCGCTAAGAACCTTGGCGTGATCCTGGACAACACCCTGTCGTTCTCAACTAACATCAAGGCGGTGGCCCGTTCTTGTAGGTTCATGCTCTACAACATCCGCAGAGTACGACCCTGCCTCACACAGGAAGCAGCGCAGGTCCTAATCCAGGCACTTGTCATCTCCCGTCTGGATTACTGCAACTCGCTGTTGGCTGGGCTCCCTGCCTGTGCCATTAAACCCCTACAACTCATCCAGAACGCCGCAGCCCGTCTGGTGTTCAACCTTCCCAAGTTCTCTCACGTCACCCCGCTCCTCCGCTCTCTCCACTGGCTTCCAGTTGAAGCTCGCATCCGCTACAAGACCATGGTGCTTGCCTACGGAGCTGTGAGGGGAACGGCACCTCAGTACCTCCAGGCTCTGATCAGGCCCTACACCCAAACAAGGGCACTGCGTTCATCCACCTCTGGCCTGCTCGCCTCCCTACCACTGAGGAAGTACAGTTCCTGCGCAGCCCAGTCAAAACTGTTCGCTGCTCTGGCCCCCCAATGGTGGAACAAACTCCCTCACGACGCCAGGACAGCGGAGTCAATCACCACCTTCCGGAGACACCTGAAACCCCACCTCTTTCAGGAATACCTAGGATAGGATAAAGTAATCCTTCTCACCCCCCCCCTTAAAATATTTAGATGCACTATTGTAAAGTGGCTGTTCCACTGGATGTCTTAAGGTGAACGCACCAATTTGTAAGTCGCTCTGGATAAGAGCGTCTGCTAAATGACTTAAATGTAAATGTAATGTAATGTTCTAAGTAGCCACCCTTTGCATTGATGACAGCTTTGCACACTCTTGGCATTCTCTCAACCCGCTTCACCTGGAATGCTTTTCCAACAGTTTTGAACAGGTTCCCACGTACGCTGAGCACTTGTTGGATACTTTTCCTTCACTCTGCAGTCCAACTCATCCCAAAACATGTCAACTACCTGCCCTCCAGAACACCTACACCACCCAATGTCACAGGAAGGCCATAAAGATCATCAAGGACAACAACCACCCGAGCCACTGCCTGTTCACCCCGCTATCATCCAGAAGGCGAGGTCAGTACAGGTGCATCAAAGCAGGTACCAAGAGACTGAAAAACAGCTTCTATCTCAAGGCCATCAGACTGTTAAACAGCCACCACTAACATTGAGTGGCTGCTGCCAACATACTGACTCAACTCCAGCCACTTTAATAATGGAAATGGATGTAAAAAATGTATCACTAGCCACTTTAAACAATGCCACTTAATATAATGTTTACATACCCTACATTACTCATCTCATATGTATATACTGTACTCTATACCATCTACTGCATCTTGTCATCTTTATGTAATACATGTATCACTAGCCACTTTAAACTATGCCACTTTTATGTTTACATCTTACCTATGCCGTTCTGCACCATCACTCATTCATATATCTTTATGTACATATTCTTTATCCCTTTACAGTTGTGTGTATACGGTAGCAGTTGTGGAATTGTTAGGTTAGATTACTCTTTGGTTATTACCGCATTGTCAGAACTAGAAGCACAAGCATTTCGCTACACTCGCATTAACATCTGCTAACCATGTGACAAATAAAAATTGATTTGATTTTTAAAATTTGAATTAGGTTGAGGTCAGGTGATTGTGGAGGCCAGTTCATCTGATGCTGCACTCCATCCCCCTCCTTGGTCAAATAGCCCTTACACAGCCTGGAGGTGTGTTTTGGGTCATTGTCCTGTTGGGAAAAAAACGATAGTCCCACTAAGAGCAAACAGTGTCACCAGCAAAGCACCTCCACACCATCACACCTCCTCCTCCATGCTTCACAGTGGGAACCACACATTCGGAGATCATCCATTCAACTACTCTGCGTCTCACAAAGACATAGTGGTTGGAACCAAAAATCTCAAATTTGGACTCAAAGGAAAGATTTCCAACGGGCTAATGTCCAATCCTCGTGCTTCTTTCCCTAGAAAGTCTCCTCTTATTATCGGTGTCCTTTAGTGGTGGTTTCTTTGCAGCAATTCGACCAACCATCAAGGCCTAATTCACTCAGTATCCTCTGAACAGTTGATGTTGAGATGTGTCTGTTACTTGAACTTGAAATCTGGGGCGGCATGTAACCTAGTGGTTAGAGTGTTGGGCCAGTAACTGAAAGGTTGCAGGTTTGAATCCCTGACCTGCTCTGCTATTTGAACTGTTCTTGCCAATATATGGACTTTTACCAAACAGGGCTATCTTCTGTATACCACCCCTACCTAGTCACAACACAACTGATTGGCTCAAACGCATTAAGAAGAAAATAAATTCCACAAATTAACTTTAACAAGGCACACCTGTTAATTGAAATGCATTCCAGGTGACTACCTCATGAAGCTGGTTGAGAGAGTACCAAGAGTGTGCAAAGCTGTCATCAATTCAAATGGTGGCTACTTTGAAGAATGTTTAACACTTTTTTGGTTACTACATGACTCCATGTGTGTTATTTCATAGTTTTGATGTCTTAACTATTATTCTACAAAGTAGAAAATAGTAAAAAATAAAGAAAAATCCTTGAATGAGTAGGTGTGTCCAAACTTTTGACTGGTACTGTATGTTCTGCATCCCGAATGGCAGTAGTGTGGTAGTGTCGGGAATAGGGTGCCATTTGGAACACATCCCATATATAGTACCAGACATGCCTCAAAGCAAGCTGCTCACCTATGTAAATATGGTATTTATAAATAGTCTAATTGGAACAAAAATTGTCAGTGGTTGACAGTTTTAAATTCACCGTGTAGTGTAGCGGTATCACATCCTTGCACCAGCGGCGATATACATTTTTTCCTTCACATCTGTGTGTTCTAAGTGTTCCGTTGCGGAACTCCGACCGGGACATGAAAGAGGAAATGCATGCAGGATGTGGCAGGAAGAACATTGGCACGACAACCTAACTGACAAAAAACTCAAATGATACGACACCGGAACAGCATTACACACTTTTAAGAATTCCTTTAGTATTGCTGTCGAACAATTCCCTGTAGTCTATCCCATGCCTACATCAATCCAAGGCTTTAAACATTTGTGGAGAGTAGTCTCCCCCTCTCTCTCTTTCTCTCTCTCTCTCTCTCTCTCTACAAAGCTTTCCTTAACTTTGGGTTAAGTGGTCAGGTATTCTGCCACTGTGTTCACTCTGTTTAGGGCAAAATGTAATTATTTCCAATGTGTCAAGTAATTATCGTTTTGTTTTCTCATGATTTGGTTGGGTTTAATTGTGCTGCCGTCCTGGGGCTCTGTGGGGTCTGTTTGTGTTTATGAATAGAGCCCCAGGACCAGCTTTCTTAGGGGACTCTTCTCCACGTTAATCTCTCTGTAGGTGATGGCTTTGGGAATCTCTTAATTTTAGGTGGTAGTAGAATTCAACGGCTCTTTTCTGGATTTTGACCTGCTCTTCATGCATTATTTGGTGTTTTACGTCGTACACAGGGTATTTTTTGCAGAATTCTGCATGCAGTCTCAATTTGGTGTTTGTCCCATTTTGTGAATTCTTGGTTGGTGAACAGACTCCTGACCTCAAAACCATAAAGGGCAATGGGTTTTATAACTGATTCAAGTATTTTTAGCCAGATCCTAATTGGGATGTCAAATTTTATGTTCCTTTTGATGGCATAGAAGGCTCTTCTGGCCTTGCCTCGCAGATCGTTCGCAGCTTTGTGGCAGTTACCTGTGGTGCTGATGTTTAGGCTGAGGTATGTATCA